>NW_008702934.1:0-1438 GCF_000695815.1 Acanthisitta chloris
AAGCAGAAATAGAATGAGAAAGGATACTCTGCCATTCTCTCGTTTACCAGGATTGTCTACAGTCCTTGGTACGTCTCTTAGCAGAGAAGTGCAAGAGTTAGAAATGTATTTGAGTCATGAATAGAAGAGTCTGTCATTTCAGCAGAAAGCTCAATTAAGAGAAGAGGTGCCTGGGGGACAAACAGAGCAGACTAACTGCAACAGAAAATGACTGTAAACAAACAAACACGATAATATTTTTTTCTAAACAGACTTATTTATAGAAGTCCAAAGAGTATAGAAGGTAGTCAGCGAGAAAAGGAATACAGAGCAGAATGCTGTGTGATGGAAAGTTGTGGACAGGTTTCATAAATACAGAAGAAATTGTTCTGACAAGCTTTTCCAGCACAACACAAATGCCTGATTTAGGATCCTATTCTAATATCTCAAACATAGTGCAAATATTTTATGATTCCTCTTCACCTGCTACATTTGGCAGAATGCACGAATAATGAGCCAGATTCTGCAGCTCACCAGAGGTGTGAGCAGACTCCCTTGACCTCATATGAAACAACAGTTCTAGCTGCTGTCAGCAGTGCTCATGCAATCTGGCTCACACTCACATCACGACCAAATCTAGGGATCCACATGTCTTAAGATGACTGAATCGTCCTCCTGCATTCTCCAGGAGTTAAGGTTTTGAGGATTATGCTAGGAAAGAGCTAAGCAGAATGCATGTGGCTTACATAGACACATTTCAAATTCACAGGAGCTTCTTATCTACTTATGTCCAAGTAGCTCTGCCAGAGTTAACTTTATTCCTTCTACATTTAATCTTTTTAAGTATTTTGAAGGGTTTAGAACATTATTCTCTAATGTCATGACAATCATAAAATGATTTCTTTCTAGCAAGGAACTCCTGCATGTGTTAAGTAAATCTTTGTTTCTCTCTGAAATACTCTGCTGAAGGTTAAAAATCTCAAATATGTCTTTCCAATTCTGCAGTCAATGTCACATCTCATAAAGACAAGGAAGAAAGAAATGCTCTTTGTTATTAAACAAAAAATACAAATAAATTTTAAAATTATGTTGGAAGGAGCCTGTACTTTTCAAATCTCAGGGAGTGTCAAGCTACAAAGTAAAAGGACAGTTTTCCATTTATGTAGAAGATACTTGGGGAACAGACACAGATTACACTTTCTGGTGTTTCCTCTGAGTGCACCACCACCAAAATGATTAATAATGTTATTAAATAGAGACTATCTTATTTCTCCATCATCTTCACTCGCTGTGAGGAAATAAACCACTGGGGGTGGGCAGTGGGCTGGCTCATCTCTTAAGAGTCCTTTGACAATTCTATGAACATAGAACAAAGGAATTAATTTTAGCCATCATTTGGGCCACAAATGGCAAAGAGGAGCTATTGTACACAGAAATTCGTATGGCAGTTCTCACTGAA
>NW_008702935.1:0-1414 GCF_000695815.1 Acanthisitta chloris
CTTAACCTCTTGTCTCTGTGTCATTGCAGAAAATAAGTGGCAGTGATCATAGGTCAAAAGAACTATGATAAAACATTTGGAGATTTGCTCCATCTGAACTAAGTTCATGTTGAACACAAACTGCTTCTTAGTGTTTCTGTGCCTATACAATGCAGTCCTTACACTACATGGAAAGAGAATATTGATTGCATAACTTTCCAAGGATTAAGTTAATAGTAAAAGCAAACACAGCTGCTTCTACCTGAATCTCTTTCACCTTCCCCTTTTCTATTAAAAATACCCCAAACAAAACAAACCATGAAATCAATCACCAAACTCCCCCCAACATTCTGACACCCACTTCCTTTGAAAATAAGCAGTATACTTGTAAACTTTTCTTGGCTCCAATACTATTTACATTGGCTACTGTTTTACTCCAGCACAGGAAATGCAAGATAGCATCCAGACTGTCAGCATCCTTTTCATGCTGTCAGCCCAGATCAGAGGAGCTCCCATCACACAAATTTGCTATTACACCTCAAATGCTGCATCTGCTCCTGCAATCATCCAAGGAATTAGAAAGATAATTCTTCTGCTCCTGCACAAATCCCCAGTAGACACAATGCTCAGCAGTGTCCTTCAGGGGTTGGGGAATGGATGCAAAATCAACCTATTGTAGCCTCAAAGTAGCAGCAGAATAACCCTTGGGCCACAAATTTGCATTAAAGACAAAGCTGAACTCTGCCACCCTTGCAAGAGCAAACAGCAGCTTTATGCTTCAGGTAACATGATGCTTCTCATGGCAGGCTGAGTAACACTGTGCATCTGCCTCCCAATGAATCCATTCCGAGCTGTACCATATGCTCAGTCATCTCCAGAGTGTTTAAGACGATGCTCAAAGCACAAAGAGATGACTTTTCACTAAGACACACACACAGCAGTAATGAAAACCTGAGAGCAAGCTGCTTTACTGATGAAAAGGAACAATGCATCAGCCATTCCCACATATATCAACACACACTATTACAGGCTCTTATGTTTCTTACAACAGTTAAGCATAGTTGAAAATTGCCAAGAAGAAAATGGAAATAACTGGAATTTGAGGCAAACATTTTCACTATAATTTAGACTTGCCTCAAAATATCTGTCATGAAATACTTCAGTATTTTGACTCAAGCCACAAATTTCACAATTTTTATAATATCTGGATAAAAAAGAATACTCATATAGCTGATGCCCATGTTTCAAAAATGGTGTGTCTGGGGTTTTTTAGTCCCCAGAGCTACTTTAATATGCTGTCTGGGGCAGAGAAGATAAAGATCTACATTTGCTTCTGCTTTGGAAACAGAAGAGTTAAGGTCATTGAGAGCCTGCTGGAAATACTGTGGTGAATAAAACACCATTGTTTACATATATATATATATATCTACACACA
>NW_008702936.1:0-1450 GCF_000695815.1 Acanthisitta chloris
CCTGGCTGGTTTTTTTTTTTTTTTTTTACTCATATGTACTTGAAATGTACAAAAGGTGATTTTTTTTCTCTATGAAGTAAGGCATCAGAACAATCTTTTGCTAATTCCTTTCTTTGTTTTATAAAGACTTGGTTTGCATCACTTGATAACAATTTTTATTTATTCTGTTTCCAATTCTTTTACTTTACACACGATTCATTCGTTTTCTCTTAACCAAAATGTGGTTCTTTTCAAATGTGGTGCTGGGGAAAAATGCTTAGAGAGGACAGCTTTCTCTGTTGTTTTGTCTGATGCTGTTGGATTGTGTTTTATCAGCAAATAGGTTTCAGTGAGCTAGCTGCCTGGCCCAAGCACTTCCCAGAAGATACACTTGCTTTCTGAACTCTTGAATTTTGACCCAGATGAACTAAGAGTTGAGCTTCTAAAAAGCTGAGGGTTTTCTGAAGGGTTGAGCACAGGTATCAGTGTATTGTAAGCGATGGCAGATAAAAAGAAAATACTTCTGAATTTTTGAGGGTGACAGTTCAGATATTATTTATAAGTTTTCATTTGTTTCTTCGAACCAAATATTTGAACTCCTGGTAAAAAGTGGGAATTCCTTTGATTTCTCCTTTCAGCAACCATGATTCATCAGAATGATATTGAATGAATCAGAATTATCATCTCTTCAGGATATAAATGATATGTTACAGAGAATATTTCTCAAAGCATTACAGTATCTGTAATTACAGATACTGTAATGCTTTGAGAAATATTCTCTGTAACATATCATTTATATCCTGAAGAGATGATAATTCTGATTCATTCAATATCATTCTGATGAATCATGGTTGCTGAAAGGAGAAATCAAAGGAATTCCCACTTTTTACCAGGAGTTCAAATATTTGGTTCGAAGAAACAAATGAAAACTTATAAATAATATCTGAACTGTCACCCTCAAAAATTCAGAAGTATTTTCTTTTTATCTGCCATCGCTTACAATACACTGATACCTGTGCTCAACCCTTCAGAAAACCCTCAGCTTTTTAGAAGCTCAACTCTTAGTTCATCTGGGTCAAAATTCAAGAGTTCAGAAAGCAAGTGTATCTTCTGGGAAGTGCTTGGGCCAGGCAGCTAGCTCACTGAAACCTATTTGCTGATAAAACACAATCCAACAGCATCAGACAAAACAACAGAGAAAGCTGTCCTCTCTAAGCATTTTTCCCCAGCACCACATTTGAAAAGAACCACATTTTGGTTAAGAGAAAACGAATGAATCGTGTGTAAAGTAAAAGAATTGGAAACAGAATAAATAAAAATTGTTATCAAGTGATGCAAACCAAGTCTTTATAAAACAAAGAAAGGAATTAGCAAAAGATTGTTCTGATGCCTTACTTCATAGAGAAAAAAAATCACCTTTTGTACATTTCAAGTACATATGAGTAAAAAAAAAAAAAAAAAACCAGCCAGG
>NW_008702937.1:0-1458 GCF_000695815.1 Acanthisitta chloris
CAATAGCCCCTTGCCCCTGCATCCCCAGCAAAGCAAACAGCCCCAGCAAAGCAAACTGCCACCAAACCAGCAAACCTTGCTTGATTGCAAATACGTCAACAGCAGCTGTGGCACAAACAGAAACCATAATTTTCTGTCTTTGATCTCCATGTGTTTTCAGATCCTCCGTTCTGGTTGTTTATGTGTAGGATGCATGTTGGTTACCATATGGAGCTTCAATTAAAAAAATGCATGCAATAATCCCATTGTGTCATATGACCATGGACTATCTCATATCAGTGATTTTAATAGACTGCTGAACTTAAATGCTTGCATTTATAAATCTGTGTTGGCTAATAAGACTTTGTAGCCCTTTGAGTCAGATGCTCTTTGTTAGCTTGCTGATTTTCTGAGGATAATGTTTGTTGTTTGTTCGGCTTGGGCCTGTCTCAGTACAGCTGTGCCTTCTGCTTCTGACTACTGAGCACACAGACCTGGTATAGATACTTACTAGTTCTCTTGTGACTTCCTGAAAATAGAAATATCTTTAATAAAATTAGAAGCCCACTTTGCTGCTTGGATCTTTTCAGCTTGCTGTAACATTAGATAAGCCCCAGAGTGAAGCAGTCCCAAGAAATGAGGCATTTCCTTGTAGCAAGGTGTTCCATCAGTTAATTGCAGGATCATGTTGTAGCTCTATGCTGGTGTCCCTGGTGTGTCAAATATTTCTTATTGTCTTATTGTTTCTAATATTCTTCCTCTTTTTTGATATGTCTGCCTCTTGTATTGAGACTAGAGACACTTTGGGGGGAACAACAGTACCATTTTTGTCCTCTGGTAACATAACTAATTGTAAACATTCTAGCCATGGCCTAGATTCCTTTTGCATTACAGCCATGCACGTACACAATTCCTGTTGCAGTATAGGGCAGATCTCAGCACAAAAAAGAATGTATTCATTTTGGCAGTCTCTTAATTTTTAAATGTAATTCCAGTTGTTACTCTTCACGCAGCATTAAAACCTTTGTTTGAAAACAGAAAGAAGCGAAAGCCTCTCTGAGAAGTTACTGAATATTGAAAATAAAGCAATATATCTTCATTGTCAAATCTGCAGGTTTGTTTCCCTCTAGCATTGGGATTGGGCCATCAAATGAATACTGAAAACTTAAGCTTACTGCTGTGAAATTAGAGCACATGCAAATAATTTTGAGAGCATTCAAGGCTAAAATGTATCCCAGTTTAGCACATGAAAAGAGAAATGTAACATGATGGATTTTGAAGTTATTGTTACTTCTACCACTCTGATGCATGTGAAACTGAAACTGCATGTAAGAAGACAGATGATGGTGATTTAAGGATATAATGATTCAGATGTGTATGTCAGCATCTGGAGAGAAAGGCATCATGTTATACCTTCTGTTCCCTAATATCTAGTCCTTCGTTCTTCTTTTCTTGTTGACCTGAAAGACAGATATTCTT
>NW_008702938.1:0-1450 GCF_000695815.1 Acanthisitta chloris
GAGCATCCCTGACCAACCTAAGGCTCCCACTGTGCTGCCTGAGCCTCCTGGATATGCAGTGCAGATTGGCAGGCACTGTGCATCGAGCTGTGGCATGGGATGAGGTGTCTGCAATTTTTCTCCTCTCTAAGCACTGCTGTCACAGCTCAAGTGCTCCTCAGGTAGTTCTTTCTCTTCTAAAGCAATTTGAGTGTTTTGTACAACCAGAGCCTCAGGTTCTGGTTTCTGCAGTGGCAGAAGTTGTGTACTTGTGGGCTGACAAAAGACTGATCAGATTAGTCACGTTTTACTCTTCTGCTGAGCCAAAGTGGAGATGAGCCTCCAAGCAAAATAATCTGCAGCCTCAAGGGACTGTTAGACTTGGCACTTGAGCTTCACTTCATAAGCATCTCTTTTGCCAGCACAACTGAGTTAGAAATAGCAAACCTAGACATGACAGCTGAGGAGAATGAGAGCAGGTTAGGAAGCATGAATGACTGCAGTTCACTTTCAGACTCCCCCACACCTGAGAGAACTCAGTAATGAGTTTTGACTAGAGCAATGTTAACTCATCTGTGGCTTTCCCTGTTCTGCAGCCCTAAGGCTGCTTTGCCAGGAGCAGAACGTGGCACGGTCTGGCTCTGCTGCCACTTGGGTAATTTCCCTTACGTTGGGAAGATGTCTCTGCAATTTGTTAAGTAAGTTTAAAAGTGACCAGCTCTGCAGAGAAGAGCAGAGCAGGCTCAGGAGGGCCAAGGTGCATGAAGACTATCAGTGCAGGGATGTGCTGACAAGTGTGGGAGTGACTGCAGAGTGGTGCCCAGGCTGGGACTGATCCTCCTCAGGGTGAACATCGACGAGTCTCTGAGTTAAACCCACTTCCAATAAAGTGTCATCGTACCCTTATGTCACACCTAGAGAGACAGTGACAGGGATGAAACCTGGCTTAAAACTTCAGGAAGAGACTCACACCTCCACAGGGAGACAGGACCCCTGTTCCTGCAGCAGCACTGCTGCTCTTGCTTCTGTGCTCAAGGCCTGAGGTTAGGTTTCAGCAGGCCAGAATAAGCCTGTTTAATGAGGTCTGGGGGGCATTGTGCCTCTTGTCAGCTCCTCATTAGTGAACTGCACTCCAAATAGGCAAACCCCATCAGCCTAGTGCAGTCAGATAGTGCTGCTGGGTCTGTTGCTGATTTACAAAGCTCAGCTGTTCTCTGTTAAGCAATCACATATGGGAACTTGTTGGGAGCTTCCTTGAAGTAAGCCCTAAAGTAAGTTACAACTTTATGGGAAAATGTTTAAAAATAAAACCATATGAAGTAGCATGCAGGAATAAGGGCTGAAAGGAAAAAGAAAGCTCTGGTTTTATTTATTTAACTCACTGTCTGCATCTGGTAAACAAAAAGAGGAAGAAGCAACTACTGAAAGTGAAGTTGCTATTTCAGGGGTGAATAAAATGGAGATTATTCCA
>NW_008702939.1:0-1449 GCF_000695815.1 Acanthisitta chloris
CAGACATTTCTTAATGGTCCCTTACAGGATTCTATTTTAATTTGTACAGTTTCTGCCTTCAGTTGTTTGCAGATTCTAATGGAGGTCACGTTTGAAAGCCTGTCTGCAAATCCGGGGGATCACCATATGCTTAAGTGTCTTAGTACTTCTGAGCAGCAGCCACTGCTTGAAAGCCTAGTTATGACAAAACAGCAGTCTGCAGCATTGCTTGGAACATTTTGTGAGATGCCATTAATACCCTCTCAGATTTTCATTTTCCTTTACTAAGTTTCATGGTCCCTAATTTGACTCTCTTCCAAATGCTAGTGATAGGGAAGGAAAGTTTTTTGTTTGGTTTCTTTTTTTTTTCCCCAAGATTTTTTCAGAACTGAAAGCTTTGAGTTTCCAGAAGTAGTAATTCTGCCACTTGTAAAGGGAATGCAGAGAAAGCCATTTTCACTGCATGTATAAACACAGGGCTGAGATACTGCAGCTGGGGGAGAGAAAGCAGTAAACCTGATAGGCTCAGGGTCCCATTGCAAAAGTCATGAAGGGAAGAAGGAGTCTATCTTCATATGGCTTCTTCTGCTTCCCGATTCACAGTTCACAACAGGACAAAGGCACAGGAAGAAAGGTGGAGCATTACACTTAAAACTTGAAATGTGCATCTTTCAGAGGTGTTATCTTGAGTAGCAAATACCTGAGCAGATCAAACTTTTAAGTTCTTCTTGTTCACTTGCTTTAAGATGCTACGCATTAAAACCTCTTTCTAGAGGTGTCCTGCATGACCTCTTTTGCTGTTCAGCATCCACATTTCGCTGTGTATATTCAGAAAGGCACTTCCTAGGTCAGAACAAGTGGGTTCTTAGTTATACCACAAGTCCTTCTATTCCTGGCTTGACCTTAAACAGATGGATTTTGCTTACAGTTAAGTGCTGGGGATGGAAATCCTGGGAGTTGCACGTGCTCAGTCTCCTGATCTGTGTTACATTTCCATACAGTGGGTTATTTAATCTGTGGAAATGAACATGTCTATTTGTCTACTCTATTTGTGTTAATGAAAGTTTGAAACAGTTCAAAGATATAAATTAATATTGTGAAGGATTGGTAGAACTATTAATAGGAAATGTAAATTCAAACTCCATTGAGAAATGTGTATGCACTATGGAATCATTTATAGTTGACAGTGATGTAATTCCTCTGTTCAGGGAACATATGTCCTAATAAATCCCATAGCATCCCTCTAGCTGAAGAGACAGTGTTTGGGCACGAAGTAATTCTGTAGTGGGCAATGTGTAAAATTGTGACCTAGTGATACTGTGAATGGTAACAGTGGCCTGGGACTTCCTGAAGTTCTTAGAGCTGCACAGATTGCTCTATGACTTAATTTTATAGTTTAGATCTATATGGCTAAAATCTCTGAGAAGCCCTCAAGTTGCATAGCCAGTGGGAGAATGGAAGAGTTCCTGG
>NW_008702940.1:0-1455 GCF_000695815.1 Acanthisitta chloris
TCCCCCCCTGCTTTGGCTACAGCTTTTGATGTTCCCTACGCAGTTAGGCTTAATGTCTTTCATGAGATGCAGTCCCTTCAGTCAGGAGTCTTTCATGACATGAAAAGATTTCTCTGTAATTTTTTTTTATTATTATTTTGATGTAAGCTGTTAAAATATGGAGAAAACACTGTCTGATTATTTAAAGATAAAATCCAGACTGGGTCACGTATCTCTATTGCAAGGCTCAGTCTACTTTAAATTGATGAGTTGAGGGAATATTGGAGGATTTTTATTCTCAGTAGTCGTGACAGGAGAATGAGGGAGGTGGGAGTGAAAGCTAGATCGGTTCTGAGCAGCTTTCCCTCCAGTTCTGCCGAAGGTGTCTCTTAGCTGTTCATCACTGCAGACCCAGTGCCTACAGGCTTGGTTTGCACTTGCTTTTATTATTTCTACTGCTTTTCTCAGAAATGTTGAATCACAAAAGTTACCTGGGAGAAAAAAAAGTTATTTCTGATAAAGACTCTTGAACACTCAGTTGCTGTCACCACCTTCCACACTAGTGCACGTGCAGGAGACAAGCACAGTCACTCTCTCCTCCAGGCCTCTCTCCCTAGAAACTGACGCATGAAACACACTTTAATTTTGCTTGAACCTTCAGGCAAAGGCAGAGTCTCTTGTAGAGAACAGAAGTCTGTGCAGAGGGGCTGGCCACTAAGTCTAAAACCTAAGATTAGGTAAAACACATCTTTCTGTGCCTTTTGACCAGTGCAGAGTTTGACTGTCTCCAGGTGCACAGCTGCAGCCCAGCAGCCCTCTTCTCCCTTCTCCTGTCATGGGTGGCTCATCTCTGGAGGGAGAGAGGGATGTATTCATCAAAGCTGGGAGGGTGCAGCACGTAGGTGTGTGGGAGAAGGAGAGGCTGTGCACAGCGCCTGTGTAGACAGTACAAGGACAGCGTGGGTGGACAGAGGTGGGTGAGGGTGTGCAGCTGTCAAAGAGCAAACACATCCTGCAAAACTTCTACCAGCATGTCATACTGCCCAGGCTCCGCCTGCCCAGCTCAAAGCCTTTCCTGCTGTTGTGTTAAGGTGTCCTGCATATCCAAGGAGGCTTTGAACCTGCAGAGACTCTCCCCCACATTTCCCCTTACCTCCAATACTGGTTCCAACAGCGGCAGCTTTGCCTCCCTCACCACACTGGGGGAAGGAAGGGTGCTCTGCGGGCTGGAGCAGCAGAATGCCCCTTCCCACCCCTCTGCTTTCCTCGTGGGACTTGTCAAGCTCTCAGAGCCCCAAGAACGCACTTCTCTTCCCGAGAGTCCGGGTCGGGGGTGGAGGGACCTGCGGCAGGAGCGGGTGGTGCTGAAGGGACAGCTCCGGGGGAAGGGACCGGGGCGGGGGCAGCGACACGGGGAGGGGTAAGGGAGGGAGAGAACCGGACAAGAAGAGCAGTGGGGAGGGAGATAAAGAGAGG
>NW_008702941.1:0-1431 GCF_000695815.1 Acanthisitta chloris
TCAGGAGACAGTTTCTGTTTCAGGCCATATTCTTTTAATATCCAAGTGTGAAAACAGCTGTTGGGTAAGCTGGTCAAAGCAAGAAATGGGGTAGATAAGCGAGAAACACAGCCCTTGCCATATGCACAAACAGGGTTAACAGCTGTGAAGCACAAAATAATCCTGCTACAGTTCAAGGTAAGAATCATGTCTGTGAGGAGCCAGACAGTCCTTCTGTCCCACTCGATCCTGACCTGTAGACAGACACTGCTCCTGCAGGTTTTTGGGTAGGCATTCTGCCTCCCCAGCTGCCAGGGCTGGAGATCTCCAGGGAAGCCCATTGACCCTGATGCCAGAGGGGATGCAAATGCCCTCCAGACCCAAACACCAACACTGGCTGGAGTGGAGGGGCAGGAAACAAATAGGATTCCTTCTTGTCTCTACTTAGAGTATCCAAAATAGAGAAGTCCCTTTGAATTTAGGAAGTTACTTCCTTTACAAATGGGAGCTGCAGTCTACAAAGGAAGGCAGTGCAAGCACGTATTGCTGTACAGTATCTGTATTTGTTTTTTCCCTTTTCTGGTATCTGCCATAGCTTTAAGACTGCTTTGTAAACATGTGGAAAAGCCTAAGGCTGTCCACAAGGCTTTCCAGCTCTTTAAGGCACTGTGCAACTGTACATCCTTTGGCACTACTGCTGATCTGGCTTCACAGCTCAAAGGCACAAGCATAGAACTCTCATGGCCAATCCTGTTCTCTTAAATAACAAACTTGAGTATGGGCAGCGTTTTCCCTGGGAGATAAGAAAAGTAGCAGCTGGTACAAAAAGTGTTAAACTTGGCCATTGTTTACTGTTTCACAAGCAGCAATGGTAGAATCTGCCAGTAAATACCATGTGTGTTATCCAGCACTAGTAGGCAGAATGTCACTGTTGATGTGAGCAAGGAGAACTTCATGAAGAGTTTTACAGCCATTCTTGAAGGGAATCCCTTGGAAATCAATGAAGATAAATGCTATAGCTGTACTATTCCATATTCTTAAAAGGCATTTGAATTAGGAGTTTAGGATTCATGTATTTTGATAGAGCATCAAATAGAACAGAGAAAAACCTCTTCCTTCTGTGGTCTTGCATCTGAACCCTACTTGAAATACCACTCAGGAGTGCAGTTTATGGGTTCTTCCTTCCAAAGAGTCTTCAGGCGCTGGGCCCAGGCAGTCAGCATCTCCTTCCTCTTCTCCTCAGAGGCATGCTCTGGAGCATAAGAGATGTGAGGTTCCAGGACTTTGACACCACAGAAGTGCATGATTCCATGCTGGAGGCAAAGCAAAACAGAAATGCTTGAGGAAATGCTGATTCTTTCAATTCCAGAACATGGAAGATTCAAATCTGAAACTGTTTCTCTGACCCAGTATCAGGCATGTTTTCTACACCTGTGCATTTATCAGGAGAAG
>NW_008702942.1:0-1466 GCF_000695815.1 Acanthisitta chloris
GCCCATGCACCCCCACGGACTTGCAGCTGTGCCCCATGGGGCTCCCCAGGCCTGGGGAAGGCCCTGCCACCGCCACCCCCTGTCTGGCCTGGTGCCCCGGGGCCTGGCAGAGTGTCCTGCACCGAGGCCTCGTACCTCTTCCAGAGATGTAGCAAATCGCATGGAGTTTGTCTTGTCCCCAGTGGCCCATCCATGAGAGCTGGTAGTCTGTAGCATGTCCCACATGGCTGGGTAGGTGACTCCCTCCCCTTCTTAGTATCACTAGCATTAACTAATTAATCTCTTGGTTTTAAATGATTGGAATTTAACCTGGTGCTGGGTATCTCCAACTCGTATCTAGTGCAGCTGATTAACAATAACTACTGTGTTCCTGGCAATATCGTGTTCTGATGACTTAGCAATGACCCATCTTACGTGGGGGGAAAGAGACTCTATTTTATTTTCTAGTAGTTAGATAAATAGCTATATCCATGTACTGTAGTTCTACATTGATGTTCATTGTAACTTTACTGATCATGCATTGTTGAGGTGGTCTGAATGTTCTGACATAAGTTTTCCATGAAAACGTTTTTATTGTGTTTTTAATTTATTTATTAAGATGGATTCTCAGATATTTATATTTTTATTTTATTTTTTTCTACCTTGAGGTCTTTTTTGACATGTGGAAAGTGAATTTGGATGAAACTTAAGCATTGTTTGCTTATTATTGTTCAGAGACATTGTCAATAAAAGCATTTAAGTTGACTGCTGGAGCTGTCCTTGTCTTACCTTTGTGTTGTTTCCCTGTGACCTCAAAGGGATTCCCTAGCCTCTAATTTGGACTGAGCTTTATAAACTGCAGACTGGTCGTAGCTGCCTGAGGCTTAGGGTGCATCACAGTGGGAATACCATTTAGGCCAGCCTTGTCCTTGTCCTGCTATTAGTCAGGGCTATCTGTGGTTACACCCTTCCTACCCATCCTGGTGGGCAGCAGGGTCATCTTTATAGCCTTCCCCATCTGATCTGTCTGGGTCTGGTCCCCTCTTGTGCCTCTGTGTGTCACCTGCTGTGGTCTTTCAGCAGCTAGCTGGAGGTCTTGCTGGAAAGGAGGTGAAAGGGGAAGGTTCATGCCTCTGAATCAGGGAGGCTGTCTCCAGGCTGGGCCCTGCATGATTGCATGTGCCTAGCAGTCCAACTTCCTCCTCCTCCTCCCTGGGGAGGAGTGGCCATGTACCCTGGCTCTGGATGCCCCTGGACTTGGTCTGGTCCATCTAGGAGTAGCTATCGCCTGTCCTCTTTGCGACATGAGGGGAGGAGAAATGTTCATGAACTTACTTCTTACTTTGGGCTAAGTGGTATAAGGCAAACCACTGCACCTGCCCTTGCCCTTCAGTTTCTAGTAAAGCCAGCCCAGTCCTTGAACGACTAAGTTACGGCAAATGGCACACACTCAGGAACATGCTCTCTGCAATGTAGCCTCTCCTGCC
>NW_008702943.1:0-1466 GCF_000695815.1 Acanthisitta chloris
CCCTAAATAAGTAATCTTTGCATCAACAAAAAGATTCTTAAGCAAACATGGATACCAAACGTAACAGCAACAAGGGTAAAATAAAGTAAGGAAGGAAGCCAATATTCTATTTAAGTACTAAACTTGTCAGCATTTAAGCATCATGAAACACACCAATAAAATTGCTTGCTTTGCCTCTTAAAAATAAAGACCATGGCTCAGAAATTAGTTTTAATATACTAATAGATTTTATGTATTTATGCATTTCTGGGGGAAAAATGGAGCAATTACAATGCTTGGCAAACTGACTTCAAAATTATAGGGATTGAAGTTCAGTTTCAGTCTTTTTTCCTTCATGAAAGAGATCTCCTACAAAGCAATTTTCTAGATTTATGTTGATTCTAATGCTGTATTTGTAAAAAATTATGTTGTTTACTGAAATATTATAAGCAATTTTGGCATTGGAAAACCTGTTCCATACACCATAAAAACCCTTAGACCATCTGTTCATGAACAAGTACTAGCTGTACTCATTATAGGAGGATTGCTAGCAGAATGAAGGGAACAGCAGTCAGAATCCAGTCGAGCTTCTTACTTGGGATGTCTTTTACTAGTAAGCCTGATTTCACACAGATACAATGGAAAAAATTGAATAAACTACATGGAGCAGCCATCGCACAAAGAAAGGGGCAATGGGATGCACTACAATTTTTGACAGAACAATAGGCAAATTATATGGAGCAACACTAAAATCCTTTACATCTGACAAATGTTTTCTTCAAACTGCTTGAAAGGGAGAGAGGAAAACACCACATCCAAAATACTTTTGAGGAAGAGTGGACAAAGAGAAGAAAATTTAGTCATCTCCCCTTATTGTTTGGCCCAGTCTGAGCCAGATAGACGTTTAGGAGTAAACTGGTTTTAGCTGGAAGATATGAATGGAAAATAAACAACATATTGACATTCTGTCCCCTGAATTGATTCCATTGAAAGGATTGTCTTTTATAATGATGACACCATGCGCTTCAGCTTTTTCCAGTCCCAGCTGCCATCTGATAGACTTTGACATTTTATTCAGGTTGATGAAGACTCACACTAGCTTTTTGTAATGTATAATTTTTAAATCAGACATTAGGTTTTTTTAGTAATGACCACTTAAAAATCTATTCACTCAGAGGAAGTTCTGTGAGGCACAGTGATAGCAGTTAGTTTCTATTCTCTGCATAAAATTTGAAAGCTTTATAAATAAAGCCAACCACAGCACCTAAGCAATGCTCTTACATACATGGTTTCAAATTGTTGCCCATTTGTCATACCATTTTTTAGACTTCTGCTAAAACAACCTTGTACTTTCTGACAGTTGTACCAACTGTACATTACAATAAACACAAAGCAAAACAACAGACCATTCATCTGCTCTGTTAGAGCATCACCTTTGTTTCTAAGAAGAAATCAACTTCATTATAGACTCATAGAATTGTTTAGGT
>NW_008702944.1:0-1444 GCF_000695815.1 Acanthisitta chloris
TGAGACTGATCACTGAGAAAAGGTTCCAGCTGAAGCAGTAGAAGGCACTGTAGCCTTTGCCTCCCTACATGCCTCTTTATAAAGGGAATAACCATGAGCAGGGCTCCCTTAATTCAGAAGGGACCACTGGAAAGGAGTTTTTGTTTGGTTTGGAACTTCTAAGCTCACCTCTGTACTGAACCCACTGGCACCTGCTTGACTTCCACTCTCACAAAACAAATCAGGTGTAGTCTCCAGGCTGCTGGCAAGTTGTCCACCTGCAGCTAAACTGGAGTTCCAAATCCCTTCATTGCAACTAAGTCCAAGACTGAATGCGTCCAGCCTCTAGGGGAAGTGTTATTTCAACAGCTGGCCTCAATAAGGTAAACTAATTACAAAGGCTAAATTCTGTGAGAAATAAAGTCTCTAAAAAGGGATTAATTTACTTTCAGGGGCTAATTGGTTATTTATTCTGCATGGAATGGGTTTCTGGCCTAGTCTTGTATTTTCATATGCCCAAATTTGCTCTAGTGTTCTCTGCACAGTACTACTGCCATGTGCTGGTGCAGTAAGTTAGCACCTACAGTGTAAGAGGCATTAGAATGGAATTATCATCACAACTACAAATCTCTGTAAAGAGCAACGTCTGGCAAATATCCTCTGCTTTTTACCATCTGAAGTTTTAGACTTGGCTTTGCAAACAGTCAGGGGATTTCAGATCCAGAATCAGTTACTGGAAATCTTACTCTGTGGCTGGGTGGCCTGGAGTTTTGTTAGGCTTTAAATCTTTTGCTACCAGTAGAGAGGGGAATAGGGGTCCTCAGAGAAAGAGGAGTCTTTTCAGACAATAAAGATCCAAAGTAAAACCCCAGTATAATCTGCACAAACAATGCTCCAACAAATTAGAATTTGGAACAGACTGATAAACTTTGTCCAGCGATGTTTGCATGCCTCTGTTGAGTAATCCCGTGGTCTTAATGTAGCCTCAAACAGTCATCCTCTCCCCAAACAGCTTTGTTACCTTTTATTTGCATTGTGCAAATTTGAGATATTAAGAACTTTGGACAGAGACCATGTAATGCATTTGTTTGAAGGCATTTGGCACATTCCTGAGAACTACAAAGAAAGCTTGCTATGCCAGGCCGCTACAAACTGTGTAACAGCAGCCCATTTTCCCAGCGCTTTTCTTCTGCAGCACTCCCAAACAGTGCAAACTGAAAAACGAATCACATGTGGAGGTTCCTGCCTCTGAAACAAAGCCACTTCCAAAATGCTTTTCTTTAGCTTTGAGGAATTTATGATAGTTAAAACACCTAAAGGCAACAGCAGGAGGGGTCTGGGTGATGACAAAGAGCAAGATCCAGCCACTTGTTCTCCTATGAGTGCATGAAATTTATCTCTTTGGACTTGTAATGCTCTGCTCATGCATTAGTGGAATCCCTTACATTGCAACATTGGGACAGAA
>NW_008702945.1:0-1464 GCF_000695815.1 Acanthisitta chloris
GTGGATTATCAAGGTCCTGCTGCAGCTAATCTATCTATGACATCAAAATAAGTGATTAAAAAAGGAACATCAACACTTCCAAGATTAGTGCTAGAAGTTCATTAGACTAGACTGCATGAGTACGACTGGGATTTGCTCTGCTATTGTGTCTAATTATTCCTGATGGTTTCTCCTTCCTGCTATGAGCTTGTTTAGGGAGAAAAAGAGAGTGAGAAAGAGGAGGGAGGAAGGGGGATGGAGAAGATTTGCTTAAATGGCTCACATCCTTGACAGTGCACAGACCTTGGATACAGAAAATAGCTGCTATGTTTCACTGATTGCATTATGTTGTTATGGCAACTGAAGTTTTTAAAATGATGAAAAGAAATGGATAGCACATAAAAAGCAAGTAATTAGGCTTAATGGTGGAAACAGCCCCAACAGGAACAGAAATGCCACAGAGAAAACAGAATCTTAACTTCTTGAGTGTGCACTTTAAACAGATCTTTTTCCTATGGAGTGTCCTCTCACTCTGGCTAGCCCAATCCGGGGAACAGCTAATTAACAAGTCTGAGTCTGTGATGGAGCTACTTGTTCCCTAGTCTCAGCATTGCTTCTTACCCAAGGAAAGGTGGAGCAGACACTGAGACCAGTTTCCTTCCAAGGACATTATTTGCCTTATTTAATTTTTGCGGTGCTAAAGACACTGGTGGGTTCTCTTCAGCTTGTCTGTCCCAAAATCTCTCCATCAGCGTTCACAAACTGCAACTCACCACCTTGCTCCCAAGGCTTGGGACTAAAGAATTATTCTCTTTTCCTTTAAAGAATGCCTTGGGGTTCTGCATGCACAAACAAGTTGCCATCACACAGCCCTTCCATGGGCTGCTCTCATGGGATTCTGGAGTGCCCCAAGGAGGATGCACGACCATGTTGTTCTACTTGCAGTGAAAAATATGTCTTGGAGGCCCCTGCTATCCTAAAGCATTGCCACTTGGAACAGTGCAAATGGTGGAGGAGGAGAGGGAGCTGTTGAACAGCAGTCTGAAACTGGAAAGCAATCCTTGCAGGGGCAGGGGTGTATCGACAGAGAAGGTGTACAGCAGCAAGTCCTCACCCTCTTGCTTTTCACACAGAGCTGGAGAGCGCTGGATCAGGAATGGAAAGAGCAAGAGCGTGTCTTAGATGGACACCTCCTGCATGTGAAGGAAGATACAGCAGTTTGGATATGGTGCTATGAAAGATGAATGTTAAGTCAATAAAAATGACTAATATTGCATCAATATTCCCCTCTCCTTCAGGAGAAGTGCCTGTAATCACACATTTATGAGTGCCCACACTGCTTGCCCTTTGCAGCTACCCTTGGCTGCCAGTTGGGAAGACAGATATATTCTCTATCTCTGACAGTTATTACATTTTATAAAGAAAAATCAAGTCACTAAAGAGTTTTCTGACAACTGATAAGGTCTAACTGTTCTTTTACAGTCC
>NW_008702946.1:0-1469 GCF_000695815.1 Acanthisitta chloris
TGGTGTATAATAGCCAGCTGAGTATAGTTTGATAATAAATGCACATACAGAGCAATTGTTCTTACATTCATTGAAGCTGTCCTTGAATCTTATCTCTAAACAAATATGAAAAAGAAATTGTCTTGCATTAGAGCTTTGGTCTTCTCATGTATCAGCCGATCAGGGAAGAACCTGCTTTCCACCAAGTCTAGCTTTGCAATACTGTCCAGCTCTCAGTATACAAACTGTGGCTTTATCTGTGTTTTTCTTAATGCAAAACCATATGTTTATTTTTTCCCCCAGTTTAACAATATGTTGCTCTACTGCGTCCCCAAATTCAGCCTGGTAGGATCGAAGTTCTCTGTTCGAACCAGAGTCGGCATTGATGGTATGAAGATTATAGAAACTCACAATGAAGAATATCCACACACTTTTCAAGTATCTGGAAAAGAGCGAACACTGGAGTTGCAGGCCAGGTAAGCAATCTTTTTTAGCTGGTTTTTGGAGGATAAAATACACACGCACACAAGAGTGGACTAATAGATTTGGAGAAAGATACAGTGGGGTTTATCATAATATTGGTGTTTTGAAAATAACCTAGGCTGCCAAAAAATCATAAATTGTCAGGCCAAGAATCTCTGCAAGTAGAAGATGCATCTACAATGCATACCACATTGCCTTACTTTTCAGGAATACCTAAGATAGCTGTGAATGTGCTGCTTGGGAAATTGAAAGCAGCAGAGGTACCTAACCGGTGCTAAGGCAGTCTGTGCAACTCCAGTGTTTTAGGACACTGAATGTGTTATCACTGGTGCCTCTGGTACCTGAGCCACCTTGGTACAAATGAGCCTGTCATCTCAGGGCAGGTCCACCCAACAAAACTCTCCACCCTGGTAGGTTTATCTCCACAGAGCATAGTTTTCTGCAGTAGTAGATGGTTATCTGCTTTCCTCAGGTCCATTTCCAGTCTACTTGTTTTCCTCCAATCCCAGGTACCAACTTCCTCTTGGAAGGCAAGTTTTCCTTTTAGTTCTTGAGTCCTTTTCCCCCACTGCACTTTTCTGACTGGCACTTTTCTGCTGTCCTTATGAGTCCTTGCATCCTACTCTTGCTGAGTTAACTACCCATTACCTTTTTCATTCCCTCAGATAAACCCACCCTGTCTAGAGTGCCCCAATTCAAATAAAGTAGGATGCTCCACCTTTCCCTTTGGACCTGCTTAAAGATCCTATTCTTAGCAGTCAAGATTTCATTGCAGAGACGTGAGGATTCATTAAGTAGGAAGATGTCCATGGTGGATACAGTTCTGTGTTCACACAACATGTATTAGGGACCATAGCTTGGCTAGCCAACGAGCTTGCAGGCTGTTTTCCTTTCTGGAAAAAAATAATAATATTTAATGAGAGTTACAGCAAAGGTAGCAGCATATAGATATTTACCTACATTGTCATTGAATTTGAAATTAAATATATACTTTAAAAAATGACAAG
>NW_008702947.1:0-1454 GCF_000695815.1 Acanthisitta chloris
ATGCAAAGAAGAAACAACTGATTTTAAGAATGAACTCTCCTCTGGGGGGTACGTGCAGATTACACTGTGTCAAATAAGGAATATAAATCTTGCAATTTAACCTTGTGAGAAGAAGGACTAGCTGTAGTTCTTAATATGTTTGACACTGGCTGGAGGCTTTTAAAAGTGCATATTCATTAGCAGTCCTCCTTTCCAAAATCACTTTATGATCTGGTCACTATTTAACACAAGAGCAGTTTGATAGAAATTAAATTTATGTCTATCCTTTAAATGATGGATGTCGAAACAGATTTGCACAGTACAGTAACTGTGTTCGCACAAACTCCCTATCAGTTTAAGACTTCAGTCTGAGTGATTTCCAATGCAGTCTGTTCCAGGCCAAGGAATTTAAGGACAGAAACAAATGTCTCCTAAATTTCAGGTGATTAATGTTGTTTTGTAAAGTATTTGTCACCTGTAGAGATAGCCACATGCTCAACTTGTAGGCAAACTTTTTCTGCAGTGCATTTGAAAGGGAGTTCAACAAATAAAGCCTTTTTTCAGTGCATACTGTGAGATCTGAACAAGCCTGGTATTTCATAAGTCTTCCTCTGAATTTCAATATAAAAATTCAGAACTAGGCTTATGGTCCAACTAAAGCCTCATAACACCAGGATATATATATACATATATACACACAGACAAATATATATATATACACCTATATACACACAGACACATATATATATATATATATGTGTCTGTGTGTATATAGGTGTATATATATATATTTGTCTGTGTGTATATATGTATATATATATCCTGGTGTTATGAGGCTTTAGTTGGACCATAAGCCTAGTTCTGAATTTTTATATTGAAATTCAGAGGAAGACTTATGAAATACCAGGCTTGTTCAGATCTCACAGTATGCACTGAAAAAAGGCTTTATTTGTTGAACTCCCTTTCAAATGCACTGCAGAAAAAGTTTGCCTACAAGTTGAGCATGTGGCTATCTCTACAGGTGACAAATACTTTACAAAACAACATTAATCACCTGAAATTTAGGAGACATTTGTTTCTGTCCTTAAATTCCTTGGCCTGGAACAGACTGCATTGGAAATCACTCAGACTGAAGTCTTAAACTGATAGGGAGTTTGTGCGAACACAGTTACTGTACTGTGCAAATCTGTTTCGACATCCATCATTTAAAGGATAGACATAAATTTAATTTCTATCAAACTGCTCTTGTGTTAAATAGTGACCAGATCATAAAGTGATTTTGGAAAGGAGGACTGCTAATGAATATGCACTTTTAAAAGCCTCCAGCCAGTGTCAAACATATTAAGAACTACAGCTAGTCCTTCTTCTCACAAGGTTAAATTGCAAGATTTATATTCCTTATTTGACACAGTGTAATCTGCACGTACCCCCCAGAGGAGAGTTCATTCTTAAAATCAGTTGTTTCTTCTTTGCAT
>NW_008702948.1:0-1471 GCF_000695815.1 Acanthisitta chloris
TGACTCCGGCTTTGGGATCCCTCAACAGATAGGTATGAGAATGATTTGCAGCCTGTAAATGTCTGAATACTATAAATATGAGAGCAAACTGATCAGGAAATCACATTACTGTTTAATTAAATTGCAAGTCTTTTGTTACTAAACCTACACTAACAGAGGATGTCAATGACATCTTTTATTAAGAATTTAGCTGTCAAATTAGTGCATCTGTTTCATAAATGGATCAAGTATTTACTGTGTATATATGTTTATATGCAGTAATTGTAATTGCTGGCAACAGTAATCCAAATGTCTCTATAGGATAAAACAAGCCATTAATCAGTTTCAAAAATCAGTTGGTTTGTGAGTATGGGGCTCTAAAAGTCTTGAAAGACTTTTAGTCTCAGCTACCAGTAGCAGAAATACCAATAAAGAGTTACCTTTTCAGTTAAATATGATGACTAAAAATACATAGGTATCAGTCAGTCCAAATAAATCTGTCACAGACACTATAGCATTGATAATATTCTCTAGGCAAAAAGAGTAAATCTTACTGTTAAAAATGTAATAATACAGACTACATAAAAACTCAAAATACCTCAGGATCTTTTTCTTGACAAACTAATGAAATTACAGATCATCTCACCACCAAGATCTCAGTTTAGATGCCTCCTAAATGATATTAAACAGTGTTTTAGAGCTGGGCTTATATACAAGTTCTTCAGTATCTACACAGAATTACCTGAATAGCAAGTTAATTGTCTTTTCATTACCCAGTGAAAAAATCAGAGTAGATACTCTTTCCTTCCATAGCCAAGGAAGACTTGGAGAAGGCGGTGAGGGAACTAGGACACAGGGAGGACTGGAGACAATACAGAACATCTCTCAGGGGCACTAAGGTTATAATAGAGAGGAGTATAGTCTTATTATTCATGCACTCCACTCTGAAAAATGCTAAAAAAAGACGCAATAGATCATAGTGGTCACCAAAGAAAGATGGGGAACAGGTTTTGTGAGTGGCAAATAGGGAATGAGATACAAGGAATAAAGCAAATGCATGAAGAAAACAATTGCATTATTGGTAAGGTGGAAATATAAAGATTAACAAAGTCATATGTCCTGGCAATGCAGCAATCCAAAAATTATGAGTAGGGCATAATGATGCTGTATATAAAACTGATGAATGTGGTATTTTTAATAAAGGAAAATTTTTATAAAGTATCAATTTTTGTGGAGATGGAAGGAAAATGTAAAAAAAATATTCTTCAGATGCAACTTCATATTTTAATATCTCTTAATTTTTAACATTTTGTATTCACATTTAATTTCTTTTCACATTTTATTTGCAAGACTATGATGTTTTGCAAATTTGTAAATTTTCATTTGTAAATGACAATGTGGGATTTTCTGACCTCCTCAAAACAAAACCATAGATAAATATACTTTTGCAAACATATTGAGTTGAATCCATGGGTTTTCGGTAAATAATTTG
>NW_008702949.1:0-1466 GCF_000695815.1 Acanthisitta chloris
CTGGTTTACAAGGATCCTACACAACTTCTGAAACAGTATTCTTATTTCTAGCATGATGGTAGTTGTTAATGCTATAAAAAGCAGATAAATAGCCATTTTAGATGTTACTGTCTCAAAACTACCCATTGTGACTTGCCTCTGGAAAGCATTAAATCTTGACAAGTGTCTACTAACTGCACTTTGGAAGTAAATGGGAGTTATTTTTTGCTAAAAACGTGTCAGACGATGCATTTCTCTATAAAGCCTGTCTCAAAGATATGTATCATCAAAGATTGTTGGCCAATTTCTCCTCCATTACAGCCAGGCAAAGTCCCAGGGCTCTGCTCTAGGAGCTGCTCCCTGCAGGCTCCGTGTACGACGTGGTCTTGGTGACGCCAATGTGGCTTCACCGACAGACCACACGTGCAGACCTGCTCATAGGTTCTGGGCCTAAACCAGTGCAAATGAAGAAGGAATTCTTGACAATGCACTGAAAGCAATGATTGTGATTTTCAGCTTTTGGGTCTGAGGTCATCAGGGCGTTAGAAGCACAACACATTGATTAGTTTTGAGCC
This sequence comes from Acanthisitta chloris, assembly GCF_000695815.1. Classification (NCBI taxonomy): domain Eukaryota; kingdom Metazoa; phylum Chordata; class Aves; order Passeriformes; family Acanthisittidae; genus Acanthisitta; species Acanthisitta chloris. The sequence continues at coordinate 555 of NW_008702949.1, forward strand.
ACAAGCTGTAAGTAATGGAGACTGGTTGACTTACCCCCTCCGACATATGATTTCCAGAGCTTCCAGGTACCCATGGTATGCTGCCAGAAGGGTGGGTGTCACCCCATCTTCATCTGAAGTGTTGAGGTCTTTCCTAGTGGCTTCTTTCAAGAGGTCCAAATTGCCATCAGCTGCTGCTTTGTGATACCTGCTTGACATTTTCAGTACCTTGTGGTTTCCCAAAGCAGCCCTGAAGGATATCCAGACTGTACAGTCACTCTTTCATTACAGGGATAGTTCATTAATGATTACAAGTCGAGACGTCCCTGCGAGGAGGGGAATGAGGAGGCAAAGTTCAACCTGGCATGCAACTTCTCTGGAGCTCTGCATGGGTAATGAGGAGGTGGGTGGTGAATGCTTTCATTTTCTGGAAGGTGGCTCTGCTGTTTACAGTTCATTGCATACTTGACTACTCAAACATAGAATGGATTCATTCATCTTCCCTGTGTCTTTGCCTGACTGTTCTGGGGAAACTGCAAAGGACTTTGAACTACAAAAAGAACTTCAAAAAAACCTTCAAAAGGCCACACTGAATGTCAGTGTGAGCAGGTTTCACCCTAAGTGATAAAGTATCCCTGAGTCTGATAGGATAAAATGCATGACCTTTACTAGTGAAGCCCTTTGTAACCCAGCATTTACTGGGATGCTGCATTTGAAAACAAACCACTCCCCTGCCAAACTGGGCACTTGCATGGAGTCATTTCATGTACACAGACTGGTGTGGCAGAAAACAGACCAGTTTGGAACAGGGTGGTGTTTGGATAAACCCACAGCAGGTCTGCAAGTCACAGCTGGCAAAACCACAGCTGTGTAACTTGCATTCCACTAGGGGATCTTAAGGAACTTGATAAATATAAAACTCATCTAACAGTT
>NW_008702950.1:0-1451 GCF_000695815.1 Acanthisitta chloris
TATTGAGGTACTCCTCTTGCTTAATGCATGATATTAGGATAAAATGAACAATTTGTTGCTTCACCACTTTTCAGACTGATGCCAAAATCCATGGTATGTCAGCAGGTTTTGCGGGGACAGATCAGAGTAAATCTGCTACATGAGCCAAACTTCTTATGCTTTGGAAATTGTTTTCTTAAAAATGTAGTGGTGATGCTGAGTGTGAAGTTCCTGTTTGACTTTATCTTCCAGTCAGCACTCACTCATGTGCTATGGGGCTCTTAGAGAGCTCTCAACATAGCATGTTTTATTAGTGTAGGAATTTCAACATAGATCAATTTATCTTCATGGTTGGCACTTTCTGATCATTTTTGCTGGTTAATTTTGTTAACACATAACTTTTCCAACAAGTGAAAAGATTAGGACAGGAGCTTTCTATTTCAAGGGAAATGAAAACACTTTTCATATGTTCTGGGAAGACACTTTAATAGAAATGCCTAAATGGCATGTGAAGTAAATCAAAATAAGTTGAAGTATGCTTCCCAAATATTTGTGTTGGAAGGACTCTACACTTTTTACTTCATAGTGAACATTTCTTTTGTTACTTGGAAAATATATGCTCTAAAAATACTGTGCTGTGAGAATGCTTAGACTTCTGTAAACAGGGGCATCCAACCCAGTTTGGGAGTATTTTAGTATCAAATTGCTGTACTTCACTTTCATTATTTAGCAGTCAGTGGCTTTGTCCTTGAAGCATCTTCTTGATCAGGTAAAAACACTGATGAGAAATTTTGCTTATCTACTATAATTAAGTTTGAAAATGTTATTTTCTTTTCGATTTCTGTTGCTGATTGAGGGAATCTAGCCCCTGGAAACAGTTTATAATGAGGAAAATTAATCTTGGATTATGATTCAAGCATAAATAGAACTCATCTCTTTCACTCTGGGTCTTTTCTTACAGAAAAAATTCTAATTGCAAAAGCCATGACAAAAATACAAAGACATATTACACTGTTATATTTTAAAATGTTCTTCTTCACTGTCATGCTCACCATATGCTTTATACTGTTCAAAGATCTTTACAAATATTACTTTTAACTAGCTTTACCTTCAGTATTTATTCCTGACTAGATATATATTTACTCTGTATCTCTCAATTTATCTATCATGAGCAATTTTATTGGTTTTAATAATATTTAGAAACATTAAAATGACAACAAATCCAAAATTGTACCGAAATGGAAATTTGCATTTCAAATACCAACACAAAAATATTAATAATTGATCAGTAATACATTTCAGAACCTGATTATTTCTTCCTTTTAGGAATTTGTCCCTCTCTTTTCGTGCAGGAGGAAGAGAGACGTATGGCATCTGTCGCGGCCAGGAAGGAGGAGGAGAGGAAGCGTGAAAGCCACAGACAGACCTTGCTCAAGGTATTTTCTGTGCCTCTTCTATGGCTACTGCAAACC
>NW_008702951.1:0-1470 GCF_000695815.1 Acanthisitta chloris
TGACTGTGTTTACTGGAGCATCACTTAGCTTAGTTCAGGCATCTGGGCAGCTTCCTTTTCCCATCCCAGCACAAATGCATAAGGAGCATAATTAACCTTACAAATCCAAGCAGCACTTAAGATAGAGATAGCTAAAGACATCTGTGTGGAAGAGAAAGATGATGTGTGGAATACCAAAATGTTGCACTTCGTTAGGGAGGAGATAATGTTGTCTGTTTTACCTTTTCGCCTTCATTAAGGGATTCACTTTTGCTCCTTTTATTCTTACCAAAAAAGGAAAAGATAGCAAAAATAAAGAATGAGAGAAGACTCACCAAAGATGAGAGAAATCATAGATAGAAGTGTAAAAAGAGTTTCAGCAATGAAGACTTGAAGCAGTGCTAGGAAATCGATTTGTCTCCCTTCCTGTGCACAGGCTGTAACTAATGATTTGGAGAATGTTTCTGAAGAAGGCACTTGCTATAAACGCCAAACTAATCGATCCATTTCACTTTAAAAGTATGTGATAGGGGAAAAGTCTGCTTTATCTTCTCTACTCAGGGTAGCAATAAAGTCCTACTCATACTCCTTTCACTTCCAGCAAGAAGTCTGCATCACTGACATTCTCAAACCCAGCTTTGCAAAGAAAACATCTAGAGACTGTTTTTTCAAAGCAGGCTGAGATCTGGTTTCCTCCAAGGGATCGAAAGGCTGGACTTTTCACAAAAGATTTATGGGCATCTTTTCCAAATTCTCAGCGTTCAACTGAATAGGAAGTCTGCCTGTTTGAGAGTTGGATTGATAATTCAGTGCAGTGGGGATAAAGTATTAGCTCCTGACGTTTGCCAAGAATTTTAAATCAAGACATCCTAAAGGGGCAGGAAGGAGGGCTTTGTGCCTGACATTACAAAGCTCATCTCTAAATCCAAATATCTCACAGTCTGGAGTTTCAAAATAGTATGGGTTTTATTCCACAGTGTTCAGAGAATTTGATAGGTCAGCAGAATGAGACTTTCTTCTGCTATGATTTTTCTTCTAATTAGACAAAAGCCAACCTTCCCTCAGAAGGAAAGCCTGCCTTCCCCAGCTCCCTCATTTTCTCATGGAGTGTGCTGTTGGCAGAACAAGGACTTGCTTCTGAAATCAGTGCTACCAATTATACAGATAATTCCTCTGAGAAAGTATAGACCAAACTTTATCTCATTAAGACAAAGTCCAGATGCTGGGTTTAATGTGTGTTTTAAAATCAGCACAGTAAAGTCTTCAAGATGCATGTAACCAGCAAGAGGAAGCAGAGTACAGATCCACTCTTTTGTTTTAAATTACCAACTGTGACCTATTGTCTTGTCTCCAAATAGAGATCTGAATAAGGAAGGACATGAATTATATGGCATGCCAAAACTGCTTTGTGGGCTTAAGTTGCAAGAACAAAAGGAAAAAACTTTTTGATAGACAGGAGATGCTATGAAGACTCTTTAAGAGGGAATAGTG
>NW_008702952.1:0-1473 GCF_000695815.1 Acanthisitta chloris
CAGCAGCCGCCGAAAACAGAGTTTCGAAGCAATGGAAGCGACGCAATTCGTTGCAAAACCTTCACTGGAACGCTGAGGATCGTTAGAGTTACTGAAAAAACGGGCAGTTTCTCTGGTTCCGTTCCTAAGAACCTGCCTGTCGGTTCACGCTTCCCCGGCTCCAATGGTTAAGCTCTTGATCAATTCCAATGTATTCAAAATAGCGAGGTGTGTCTCAAATGAACGAGAAACGCGTCAGTGATGACATAAAGAAGTTTTGGAGGGCATTAGGGCAGCCGTGTGGCAGCCTGCCTATGAGGGGGGTGGGGGACTGCGGGAAACTAGCCCGCATTAACTTCACGGCCTGTGGGTCACTTCTTACCGACGGATTTGAGATGCATGCGACAACGTGTGCAGTGTTGCTGTATCCTAAAAATATCCAAAACCTGAGCGTAGGCTTACTTCAGCGGCTTCTGCACCCAAGCGCTAAGGAAGAGCCCCACCGTGCAGTGTAATTCAATACTTTCCACTATCTGAAGCTGCAGCAATTCCAGCTCTACCAGCGCCCGCACACAGCCCGCAGCAGCCCACGGTGCTGCCCGCACTCCTGCGGAGCAGCATCCATCCATCGCGCTTTAATTGCCGTTTGGACTGTACAAAAAATGTCACCACTGAGACTTCCTATCTCCCTAAAACGGAAAAAAAAAGAAAACTACTGTTGAGCTAATAAATTGTTCCCATAAATTACTTGCAGCATCATAAAACTGACTTCTTAAGCAAAACGGATCAAGTCAGCTGCGTTTACAAAGAGAGTCTGTAAGCATCGGCCACTTCTCTGTCCGTATATGATTAATCCAGATAGATTTATGTTTGAAATGCGAATCTGCATTTATTGATTTGATCATGGAAGCACCCGACACGCTGCCATGCTAGGTCTCGTTCAGTCCTCAGGAAAACTCCTCTCGATGCCTGTAGTCTTCAGATGAAAGACACCAGCGCTTCAGCCACAGCTCCTGCGCTTCAGCCACCTTAAGATTCCCTCGAACTAACTTGTCCCTTGTGTGGAGCTGATGCGGACCCTTCGGCTACACAGACAGGTGAAGGCTATCTGAGGCAAAGCAAGAGCTGTGGTTTGTCGCAGGTACAGGCACATCCAGACACCGACGCATTTCTGGCCTGCGCATTCCCAGATGATTTTGTCTCAATCTGACCATCGCGATCCTTTCCGGCTGTGTACAGGGCAGATCGCACACACCAGCGCCCAGCTGCAGCATCGGTAGCGCCCGGGCACCCCACCAGTGGCACCTGCGGCAGGCACAGTTCTGGCGGCGCACAGTTCTCCTCTCCTCCTGTGGCATCCCGACCCTCCTGGCACGCACAGTTACCGTGCTCGGGGGAGCTCGCTTCCCTCTGGCCACGCACCCGTGCCAAGGGACCCATCCCCACGACAGGTCCCCTCGGGGCGCTGCCCTGGCCGCTATCGCCACGGCAGCA
>NW_008702954.1:0-1474 GCF_000695815.1 Acanthisitta chloris
TGGAGCCAGCAGAGAGCTGGTGTGGACCCAACCCCAGGAATACCTGTACACACCTTGAGAGGTGATGCCATCACTGCCTCTTCCCCCTTGGCCACACTCCAGTGGGTCATCACAAACCCTCAGAAACTTCCCAGATAAAAGGTGCCCACAGGGATTTTTCCAATGGAAACCTCAAGGGGATGTCCAAAGGGAAATGGAGGGTGGGAAGTGCAGAAGGGATTTGATGTTTTTACCACCTTCTTTTAGCAACAAGCAGCAGCACAGAGAGCCCAGAGCAGGTCTTGCTCCCTCCTCAGAGCTGGGACCTGCCTGCACCAGCTCTGGCTCCTGCCTCAACCTTCCCTTCTGTGGCACAGTGAGGATAAATAACAGGGCCCCATTTTTGGGATGGATTTGAGCTCTCTGGATCCAAATTGCTAATAATGGCAAATACCCTTGAAGGCAGTTTAAAGAAACAGAGATAATTCAGTTTGGTTTGTCCTTTAGCTTAGCCACACTCCTTCTGTACACATCTATAGGTGTTTCTGGGGCTTCTTAAGATTCATTTCACTTTTAAGTGTATGTGAGCCAAACCCAAGAGTTCAGCTCTACATCTCTTCTTACTGATGAGGTTTAAAGGTAAATAAGTGTTTGCTATTATGATTTCATCTCCTGAGCTGGAAAGCAGAGCTCAGAGTGCATATTACTATCCCTTATGAGATACATCTTTGTTTCCTGAGGCACAAAGTCTTCTCCATTTCACAGCACACTGAGGATTAACACCCAAGCTGTAAAATGCATTGTACTTCCACTGCTAGTCTGACACACTCTGAAAAATGAATAAATAAACATCTTCCCTTGCCTTCACTGACTTTTCACATTGGTGATTTGTAGTATTTTGGAAAGCAAGTGAATATCTCCAGGAGATGAGAGATGTCCTCAGGCTGCCAAAGGGGTGATCAAACTCTGTATAACCTGTTCCCACTATCCCCTCAATGCCACATTCCTGGTAACAGAGGACTTGACTCAGGAATTCAGACCTGAAATCTCTTCTCTTCCTCTAAAAGCCAAAATCAATGAGGTTGTGCTGCAGCTTCCATACCCAGGATAGGTTTTCCAGCCTGTCCTGTCTGTGGTGTTGGATGCTCGGACAAAATTGGGTCTGTACATAGATAACACAGGGTGAAAATCCAAGCCCCAGCTGTTCCTTGGTTTGGAAAGACAAAAAAATGCCTCCAGCTTAGGAGCCAGCACAAAGTTTGCAGCATTTTATATGAGCTTGGAATCCCATGTGAGGTTTGGAGTGAATTTTACATAAAGTTTGTCTGGAAATGTTCCAGCCTGCAGCTGAAAATCAAACTCTGCAGAAGTACCAAAGCTCAGTGACTCAAACTCGAGCACAGGCTGAGGTTTTTCCAAGTTGCTGAGGAAAATGGCACAGCAAAGTTCCCATTAATTTTAATAAGGGTTGAGCAATCAGATCCTGGAGGTGATA
>NW_008702955.1:0-1445 GCF_000695815.1 Acanthisitta chloris
AGGGTCTGTATTGGCACCAGTACTGCTTAATATCAACATCCATGACACACAGTGGAATTGAGCACATCCTGCAGATTGAGGCAAACCTGCAGATGACACACAGCTGTGTGGTAAGGTCAATACATAGAGGGTGGCTCTGTTGACTCTGTTGGTTCTCTTCTCCATACTACACATTTTTCTTCTTCCACCTACCTCTTTTGGGCCTTTCTATAATCCTTACTTTCTCTTGCTGCTTTGATTTTTCCTGTCTTTTCCAGTTTCAACCCTTTCACTTAAAATCTCACTCTCTCATCATTTATCTTTATGCTGTCACTCTCTTTCACAACTTCTTTTTCCCCTCCACTCCTCCAAAGTTTTGGAGTATGTTGCCACTTACTCCTTTTGCCTTTCTCACCTACTTTAATTACTTTCTGTGAATACATCTATACACAGGAGGCTAATTTACAAATTACAAATTGCAAGGGTGCCCAGCAAATTTCTCAAGCAGTAGATCCAACTCCGAACATGACAAATTGTGTTGAAAAGTCCATTACTACCCTCTCTGAAATGGCATCTTCTGCATTTTTTCAAGAACAAGCATAAATACCAGAGAAAGGATAAACTCAAAGAGAAATAAAAACTACTAGACTCAGGAAAACCATTTGATATTCAGAGCCTGTCATGAAGAACATCAGAGTAGTCATTTCCCAAACACATGGGTGCAAAAAATACAGCCAAGATCCCTCAGGGTAAAGCCCAAACAGGTTTTTGCCTCAAACTGTAATTGAGTCAAAGTTGCATTTCCTAACACACCAGATTTGTGAACAACCTTTTTATAGCTGCTGCCTGCTGTTCTGACTTGTCCCGTGTGCCTCCCTCCAAGCCTTGAACCAAAGCAGAGCTTTTTAAACAAGGATTCCAAGGGTACCACTTGGATCACTGGAGAACAGCAGAAGTAAAAAAACCCCATCCTTGGCCTCTACATTAAATGAGATAGTTGTAACTCAGTCCCATCACTTCGGAGGGATCAGTAACTCTTCATTTCCTAGGGGCAGCTTATTCATCTGCTAACCATGTAATTATTCAAGTTGGCAGAACTCCCCTCATTTCCCTTTGCATACAGACAGGTGCACAAATCATCCAATGTAAAGAGGAACTTAAAGCCAGCTATCAAATTAAGTTGGGGCTGGCTTGGCAACATTTTACAAACAACCCACAAAAAAGAAACTCCCAAGGAGAGATATTTTTTGTGAAAACAAATATAGTAAAAGTCCTCTGATCTGTTACGTTCAGAGCCACATAAAAAGAGAAGAGGCCATGCACTGATCACATCATAATCAGATAGAAGTTAAAAATGAATTATTTTTCTTATTCATATTTTCACATTTTTCCTTGTTCAGTTGATACATATAACTCTTAGATCAGCATTCTCCTGAAGTTGTAGCCTCGATCACCGAGTAAAAGCA
>NW_008702956.1:0-1478 GCF_000695815.1 Acanthisitta chloris
CTTCCTCCTCCTCCTCCTCCTCCTGGGTGAGTGTCCTGCTTGCTGGTGGGGGCTTTCTTGGGACAGTTGTGGGGAAAGCAGAGTATCCCCTTGGTGCAGGTGAGGGGCTCAGCCAGTGCTGCTCTGGCTGTGGGAAGAGATGCATCAGCATGTGCTCCTCTCACACCATGGTTTCACTCCAAAATGATAGCCCACACCCTAAAAGGCTTTTGATGAGGGGACATGCACATCCCTCTTGAGTGGCTGCTGGAGGTGTGGAGGAGGTTATCTCACCCCCTCATCCCTTGGGGGAGAATTTCTGAAGGTTTCTTAGGCTATGCTGTCACTGGCTGTTCCCTGTCCACTTCAGTTGGTTTTTGACTCAGTACCTGCATCCTGTGGGCATTTTGCCTGATGTGCATGCTGAGCACTAGAACAGAGCCAGTGTCACCACTGGGAGCTATGTGGAAGGGGAGGGCCCATGGGTGGCAATCACCTCCCCAAACCCTCTGCAGGAAGAAATGGAGGGAGCTCTTGATGCCTCCTGGTGTCCTCTGCCTTCAGAGGAGGTCTCCCTGCCTCTCTCTCCTGTGCTCTCCCCAGTTCCTGTCTAAGGAGCACCTCTGCAGCACCCAGCCTGCTGGTTACCACCCATGTCTCTTGGCTTCTACATTGCATCTCCTTCTCTGGCAACTGCTCTGATGCTCTTGCAACTGCTCCCTTTCCCCCCACAGTTTGTGCAGGATCTGAGTGCTTGACCCTCTTAATTTTAACACACTATAAATTTCCTCCGGTGCTCTCAGCCTGGTTGCTGCTCTCTCTGGAATGCTGGCTGAGGGATGCACTTCAGGCAAGAACAAGCTTGGCAGCCCTCTGGCCATGATGCTCTGGTCTCTGTTGTGTGACCCTCAGTGTGCTAGGAGACAAGAAAGTTCAGAGGCCTGTGTTTCCAGGACTTGTTCTTGTAATTGCAAGGTGTGTGAAGTCTCTTGGACTTCATGCTTCAAAGAATGAGGCTGCACAGCAATTCTCTTCAGTATTATGCTGCAGTCCCATGCGTGTCCAGACCCACTGCTGTTTAGGGTGTGCATATACCCCTGCTAACACCATGTGTGCTGACTGTTTGCTGACAGGTTTGACCACTGGGCAACGGGTAGTGACTGTTCAGAAGGGACCTCTCTACCGTGTGAGGGGGTCCCACGTCACACTGTGGTGCAAGGTGAGTGGCTACCAGGGCCCGGCAGAGCAGAACTTCCAGTGGTCCATCTACCTGCCCTCGGCCCCTGAGCGGGAGGTGCAGATCGTCAGCACTGTCGACCCTTCCTTCCCCTACGCCATCTACACCCAGCGCGTGCGCAGCCGGGGGATCTACGTGGAGCGGGTGCAGGGGGACGCTGTCCTGCTGCACATCACTGAGCTGCAGGACCGGGACGCCGGCGAGTACGAGTGCCACACGCCCAACACCGACGAGAGGTACTTCGGGAGTTACAGCGCCAAGA
>NW_008702957.1:0-1410 GCF_000695815.1 Acanthisitta chloris
AAAATGATCATGTAGAGGCTGCTAGAGCCAGGGCTGTAGAACACTTTGCCGTGGTCTTCTTCAGGCTGATCTTACCTGTCTGCAAATGTGGCCTGAAAAGGTCTTTATGCTATGAGGAAATCAATTTATTTTCAGAAAAAGGCAGGATAGTAAATAAGTTTTTCACATATTGAAATGTTTCCTTGCCTCTTCATTTGAAACTAGTGTTTTTTTACTCTGAGGTCTAAAGGTAAAACGAGGCAATGAAGAACAGGGCTATTAGTGACTCCAAAGGAAATCAGACCTAGCTGAGAAACTTAGAAGCATTTGAAAATCACATCCCAAGCATGAAGAGTATTTCTCCTCCCTGTCGCACCCCAAAAGCCATAAAACACACAGCTGAAAAAGGAATCATCATACCTTCCTGCCCAGCTTAAGTCCCCAGCACAAAGCTTCCTCTGGTGCAGTATGATGAGGGTTCCTGGGGAGCTGGGAGAGGGGTAGGTGCTGGTCGTGGCCCCTCCCTGCAGCACTGGCACTGGGCTGTGGGCAGGATCCTGCTGCCTCTCAGGTGCAGGAGCTCCAATGGGCCAAAGGAGCTGCAGAACTGAGCAAGCCTCAGGCAGTGAACCAGGTCCTGAGTGCCTGCAAGAGCTTGAAACAGTGGCTGCTTTTTATGCCTTTATTGTATTTAATTTCTTTAATCCTCTTGTGTCTCTTCTCTCGAAAACGCTTTCAATTCTTCCCCAGAAATTTTTAGAGTAGATGGCTGGTTTTTAGCAGTGTTTGTAGCAGTTTTGCAGAATGAATGAAGCAGCCAGAAGGTGCCAGAGTTCAGGTTCTGTGTGGCACCCCAGGCACGTGAGCCGCCGATCTTTAATGGTGTACTCACAGATCCTTTCTCCTTGATAAATAAGTAAAAGTTGGAGATCGGGAGAGACAAGTGCAGTATCTGTTAGCTGTGTGGGTGCCAGTGAGGTCATGCTTGTGGGTGTAACCCAAATCACAAATGATGTCATGTAGTCAGTAGAGATGAAGTACTTCACCTACCAGAAAGGAGTCAGTATGTTTGAGTGTCTGTTTCGTCTAAGTTCAGAGACGGTCACTTCATAGTCCTCCGTTTTGAACTTCAAACTGCTCCTAGGACAGGCTGTGCCCTCAGGCAGAGGAAAACCAGCAAAGTTAGAGAGCAGGTGTCAAATTGCTGAAATTGCTTCCTGGAGAGGAGAGGGTGGCATAAAAAGGTGCAAGGTGGTGAGACACCCCACTGAAATTGGTGCATGGGTCTTTCTCTTTGACCTCAAACACTTAGGGACTTTGCTCTTTGACGTCTCTCGTGGGAATGCGCTGCAAGGGTGAGTTCCAGTGATGTGTGTGATAAATGGAGGGAATTCCATATGGAAATTCTCTTTCCTCTCATTCCTTGCAGAG
>NW_008702958.1:0-1460 GCF_000695815.1 Acanthisitta chloris
GTGTGTGACGTGTGAGGTCTGTAAGTCAAAGTGCTCAACTTTGGGCAAAATCCAGAGTGTTGCTGCATTAAAATATGTGATGTTCTTTTTGGTCACAAACCAGTCATGATTTGAGTTTTATTTAGTTGGGTAATGTACCTGAAGATCAAATTTCTCCTTCTCTAGCTGCTTTCCATGGTCTAGAACAGTGAGATCTCAGCTGCAGGATGGGGCTTGGAATATAGCAGCAAAACAGGAGTGTGTGTTCTTTGGCATCTCCCTGTGTATGGAAATCGTCTGTGCCTCATAATTGCACTGGAACACGTGGGAAATCACACAATGAAAATGCAAATACCTTTTCTCTGCCTATCCTGACGTGGCCTCTGGCAAGACCTCATGCAGTAAATTCCCAGTGTGGTTAGTTAGACTGATGGTTTATCTGGCCAGAAACCTGGCCCAGAAACCCCTCCAAGTGGTCCTGCTATCCTGGGCCACGTAGAGGCTCCTGATCTCCCACGCGTGGTGGCCAGGAGCAGCCTTGTCTCTGCCCTGTCTGGCAGGCACAGTGAGACAGAGACTGATGTTTGCCATCATTAAGTGAAGAGCCTGTTTGAGGACATTAATGATTGAGAGTGATGTTCAAAACATTGCCATTTCCCTGTTCTCCCTCCGTGCCAGATGGGGAATCCTCACATAGCCACACGAGCCTGACAGGTCTGGAAATATCCTTCAAGGCCTCATAAAACATTAAAGATGTTTGTGCATCTGTTATTTGCTTGTGCTGCCAGCCCCGATGTCATTGTTCTGTCACTCACATCAGTGGCAGCTTTCTGTCACTGCAGATTTGGTGTTTGCCTGGCATCATTCAGGTTTTAATTATCAATCCAAGTCCTGGGCATAAGACAGGTCTCAAACCTCCAAAAATCAAGGCCACAGACACAGCATCACACTTTTGATGCCTTTATCTTTTGACAGCACATTTGCAACCTCAGAATTCCATTTATCCCCATAAACACTATGTTGTTTAAGCAGTGATGGCAATTAGAAGGTGTGCTAGGAAACCTCGTGTCGGATTTTAAAGGAAGGATCTTGTTTTGCTGCAATACATTCATGGTCTGCTGCAGGGTTTCAGTTCAGGATGAAAACACATCAGTCTGAAGGTTCCTTGGCAGTGTGGAATTTTAGCAGTGTGGAGGCAGGTGGCAGGTCTGAAATCAGCTCGGGAAGATGCGACACAAATACCATCAAGCTCTCTCTGCACAGGTGTGTTTGGTCATGGCATATCTTGGGGGATGTTGAAGTGTGATGAAAGCTCAGTGCAAACTGGGTGACACTGGGAGTCCCTGGTGGATGTGGGACTGACAGGGAAGGAAAAGGAGCAGTGGGAAGTGAGAGGCTAAAGCAGCTGCCATGAGGAGAAATGGTTGTACAATAAACATGGAATCATAAAAGCTCAGAATCTCCTGAGCTGGAAGAGACCC
>NW_008702959.1:0-1481 GCF_000695815.1 Acanthisitta chloris
GGTTTCTTAGCCATAAAAAGAGCGAGACATATCATCATGGGAAACTCATGGGAATACAGCTAATAAACATGGTGAGCAAAGCCTAATTTAAATACATCTCATTAAAATTACTAACACCAAGAAATGTGAGAAAGATCATTTAATGACTCCTGGAAAACTGAGCATAATTCTTATGCTAAACAATTTTAAAATGGAAATATTTTTCCCGTTCCAAATAATATATAGTGTGCAGAACAAAGTAATTCTATAAATCCTCACAGTATAACCCATGAATTGCCACAGACATGTTCGTGTTGTCGAAACTGGATTAAAGAAAGTACTGGCAAAGTCTCATGCACCTACAGATAGACAATAAATTGAATTCACATGCTTCTTTTTTTTTTCCCTTCTCCAAAACAGTCTTAATTTTTTTGCTGTTGATTTACATAGGACACTTAGAGCACAGACAGCATGAAAACAAAATACAGTAACTCATACCAACGAAAAATACAGAAGAAAATTATTATTTCTGGCCAGGCACTAATGAAGTTTGACAACTAGAAATTAGTACCTGGAAGAGGATGAATAAATAAGTTGCATGACAACTTATTTTGCCAGTTAAAAGTCATACACTTCCCATCAATGCTGGTTATTAGTCTTGTTTCCTAAGGAGAGAAGTGACCATGTTTTCTGGAGGAGCTCATTCATATTTATAGGTCTAAATACACAGGAAAATTTCATTTAAGAGGAAGAAAACATAGATATATTTTTAAAATATTCAAGAATATAGGCATGCAACTAGAAAAGAACAATTCATGCCCCATGATGGTGAAGGTCTCAGCATAATTTTCCCAAACAGTGGGCATCAGGAATCCCTGTAGGCAAACACTGCTGAGACAGCATACTTTAAGAAAATGGGGTTCAGCTTTTTGCTCCCTAGATGAACTGCCACTCCCAAATTGCACCCAGCCACAGAGACAAATCTCAGCAGAAAACAAAGCTCTGTGAATCCCGCTTCCCGGACCCTCAGTCTTTACACAGACTGTTCAGAATGAAGAAGTGACAAACTTACCAGACAAGAAGATCAGGTGTTTCACCCACTCACACAAAGTAAGATTACATAGACTTATGCAAGGGTAACTGAGGCACATTGCGTATGCCAACTCCATTACAGTGTGGGATGTAATCTCCATTTTGCAGATATCATCAATTTTTCTCCTTGCAGGAGGAAGCAAAAATGAAAATCAAGCCCAAGTGTACCAAGACGCCAAAACAAAAAAGGGTCAAGCTAAGAATATGAGATAAATGCAGTACACTGAGTATATGTGGAGATGGAAAACAGTAATTAAATTATTTACCCCAGAAATAACTTCTCTCCTAAGAGTAAAGTTCTGCAAGGGTTGAGTCTGGCCAAATATTTTGATAGAGAAAGGTGCTTTAGCCTGCGGAATGAAGAAACAAAATGTTTACGATACAGGCAAGGTCAGCAAGGCATGCAAAAC
>NW_008702960.1:0-1459 GCF_000695815.1 Acanthisitta chloris
TGAAGCAAGCTATGATTTTGCTGGCTTAAAATTTCAAAGACTGAATGCCAGTAGCAATGTGTTTGGCTACTGCCTTACTCTAGTTCTGCCAAAGCAGAAATTTCGCAGGCTATTCACTCCTGATTATTTTCCTTGGTTTTTTTCTTTGTTTTTTTGGAGGGTATCAAGCCTTAAAACAAGTGATGCATGATTCACTGTTGGTTTTTATTGACTTTCAGACTCATTTATCAAGACATGTTCTTTCTTCGCTGCAGAAATAATACATAGGAGATCCAAAATAATGAAAAAAAATTTTTGCTTGCCTTAGCAGTGAGAAGAGAAGGGATTGGAATAGGCTCAGCATGGAAATGTAATGGTGGTGAATATTAAGCCTTGCAGCTAGTGTTTACAGCTGTAGAGGATGTTTTCTTGTAATCTTATTCCTGTCTTTATAGTTATTATACTGAATAACTTATTCTGTTTGCTCAGGAGATGTCTATGTTTGGTATCCTGTGGAGAAGGAATACGTAATGCTTTCTTCTTTTCTTAGGAAGAGTACACCGAAGAAAGAGAATCAGACAATATTTACCACATCCTTTGTGCAAATAGAATGAGTTACCATACATTACTGTTAGGTTTGAAAGCAGTTATAGCTAATTGGTTAACAAGGAAAGGGGTGGAGGGAAGGAAATGCTGCTCAGGATTTCTTGACACAGATAATGAGAGGGAACAAGCAGATGAGCAGGATGTCTCTCTCCCTTTCTTTTTTTTTCTAAACAAACATGGGTTTTGGTTTAAAAAATTAAAGTCAAGACTATAGGTATGCATGGTGACCCCTGGTAAAATGACAAACTGCTTAATATTAAATTAAATGAGTGACTAGGCCTCAAAACACCAACTCTAAGGGAACACCTGCAGTGAAGACTAAAGAGTGACATCAGCTCGTGCTAGCACTCCTTGTTATGCTCCTTTCTACCATGACTATGCCCTTGGCCATAGCAAAGGTGGTTCAAGGTCAGACTGGGGCTCCCAGCCATGGGTTCCAGCTGCTGTAGCTGGTATTCTAAGTTTAAAAGGTTGCCTGGCATCTGATGGCAGACTGCTTTTCTTCTCCTTTATTCAACTTAGATTTCTGGGAATACTATAGGAAAATACAAGTTGAGGGGAGCAGTTCCCTAGTCTTTGCTAATGAGGACAGATGAGCTGTGTGTCCTAAAGAATTGAAGTGATAATTGGGTGTTCTTGTGCTGGATCTCAGTGTGGTGGTGAATTTAACCCTGTGTGAAGCAGTGGCATGATCCTACACCATGCTTGGGCCTCAGGACATTTGCTTGCTATATGCTTTTTCTCAATTATGGAGAGAAAAATTATTCTAAGCAAAATTCCTTGAAATGAGTGTCTGTTTTGAGATACCCATGTAATGTGGACAAGGCATGATTATGTTGACAATGACATTTCCATCACATTTTTATGCAAGTAG
>NW_008702961.1:0-1453 GCF_000695815.1 Acanthisitta chloris
CCTACCAGGATAAAGGAGATCAAACATGAGCAGAGATCCAGCCATAGCCCAGCAGGGTGAGCTGGCAGGTGTTCCCCTGTGTGCTAGGAAAGGGAGGATTCAAAGGAAAAACGCTAGCCTGGGGAAAACAAAGAAACAGATCCGTTTATTGAAGGGAGTTGACTACGGCCGGTCCCAAGGGAACTGGGTTCTGCTCCAGCCCCAGGTACCTAGTTCTGGGACAGCGGGAATGGTTGTGTGCATGCCAGAGAAACCCCCCAGGGCCAGCTTTCCCTCAAAAATGAAATCTGAACACTTCCCTTTCAAGTAGTTTATACCCAGCTCTCCTCCAGGAAGCCCTTGGTGTGCTTGTGCTGCCTAATCCTGGTCCTGTCCCTGGCTGGAGGCCACAGGCAGGCCATGAAGTTACCAGCAGGCTGGGATTTGGGGGTGCAGGGTCCCACCAGCCCCTGGCCCAGAGAACAGCACAGCAGGCCGAAGGCTGGAGACAGCAGCTCTGCCCACTGCCAAGGTAAAGGTCCCGGAGACAACGCAAGGCACAAACCCTACACTGCCCCATGCCTCGAGGCACGGCTGCGACGACACGCGAGCGGGACAGCGTGCACATGCGGTTCAGTCACTGCCAGCGCTGCTGCGCCTCCAGGTGAGCTCCACGTCCCCAGGAGGATCACAGCACAAAACTCACCTTGGGAGAATACTTTTCCCCCCCAGGGTGATCACTGGTCCTGCCAAGTCCCACCTTCTCTTTGCTGTCACTGGCCTCACTGCCCTCCTTCTCGTCCAGTTTGATCGCGACCAGGGCCTCTTCACCGGGTTTGATGGAAGAGGGCGAGCTTTTCCCACCATCTGCACACAGGGGAAGGAAGCATTAGCAGCCATCACAAAAGACTGGCATGCACTGCCAAAGCCAAAGGACACTGTCCTGTCACCACAGAGGAGATGCCACTCCCCAGAAGCTGGCAGGCACCTACCTGCAACAGCCAGCGGGCAGAACACACCGTCCTCCGTGAGATGCAGCAGCCCAGTGCTGATGACAGGCCCCAGGTCCCTGACCGTCCGGTTGTAGCGCATGCAGTCGACGCGCAGCAGCCCGTCCTCCTCGCCAAAGAGCACCTTGGAGATGTGGGAGGTGACAGGGCTGGAGGGGCGTGTGGGGTTGGCTGAGCGGATGGGAGAGCGCAGTGGGGAGTTGAAGGCGCTGCCGATCTCAGAGGCAG
The DNA here is from genome assembly GCF_000695815.1 of Acanthisitta chloris. NCBI lineage: Eukaryota > Metazoa > Chordata > Aves > Passeriformes > Acanthisittidae > Acanthisitta > Acanthisitta chloris. The sequence continues at coordinate 1,218 of NW_008702961.1, forward strand.
TGTCCGTGCTCTCGTTGCTGGGGGTGGGAGAGGGCTGAGAGTGGGTGACCACTGCCACAGCTGCGCCCCCGCTGCTCGTCTTGATGGACAAGGGAATGGAAAGATCCTTCTGAGATTCCTTCAGCTTCTCAGCCAGGACGTTGATGGTGTTGGGCTGGAGGACAGAGAGCTGGCTGTCTGCGGCCCCTGCCATATGCTCTTGCTTCACTTGCCCTTTGCTCTTGTACCTGCCCAGG
>NW_008702962.1:0-1459 GCF_000695815.1 Acanthisitta chloris
GAGTAATTCAAAATTACCTTCCCCTAATATAATTTTATCATATTAAAAATGAATCCTTATATACATAAACTTTTAACCTTAATGAAAATGGACACTGTGAGGATGTTGCTGGAGAGTAGCACCTGTCACAGATGTGAGCATCATGAGTTATAGAGTGTGGGCTCCAACTGATGTGACATACAGTCACTATAAACTTGAGTAAGCTATGTTGAAATCCGGGGGACATTTGAGGTGTAACATGCTATTAAGATAGGATAGCAGACAAAGTGTAAATAAAATTTGAAAAAATACATTAAAAATAATTTTATTGCATTTACTAGCAAATTCTTGGTAGTGATTTGATTTGCTTTATCTCCCTCCATGGCTCATAAGAATGACATCTGTTCTTACTGATAGCCTGCAAACTGCACATCTGCTATCTGAATTTCATATCAGATACCTTCTGTCTTCATCATGGCTTGCTTGTTTATATACTTGAGGTCCCATGTTTGGTTTTGAATATATAAACTCTTTGAAGCAGACATTTGTATAAGATCTTGGTGTCACCTGGCTCTGGACTTCAGGCCGTCCGATAGTCTCCCTCTCTAGTTGCACCTATATTTGTATGTGTGTGTCTTTATAAGTATATATAATAAATTTATAAACAAGTTGCCAAAGTAAAGTTGTCAGAAAATGTAAGTGAAATGAATTAAAGTTCATTTTGCATACTTAAAATTGGCTAGATTTGGGCATACATTGGAGTCCATGTCCTACTGAAATCTGACTGTTTTTCATCTACAGCAGGTGGTTCAAAGAAAAACAATCCTTGGTATATTTTAGCTTTGGGCTGTCTATTTCCAGAGAGATCCATAAACTTTGTAAAACAGATGGCTATATTGACAGCTTGCCAGAAGCCTAGGGACCACACTTAGTCTAAATAAAAACATGAACAAAATCACTATTTGTTTCTACTCATGATATCTCTAATAATTGTATTGAACTGAATTGCTGCTGTTTAAACTCAACAGTGATGAGTTTTATTGTAAAAAACTGGGGGAGCAAGTGGCAATGACAGTCTTAAACTCAGACCTTTTCTGGAAGTATCTTAGATAACCCTTTCTTTTAAAAAAAAAAGGTGGAGGGGACACAATACACACACACCATTAATCAAGTATGCTGGCAATCCGTGCTTCAGTTCTCTGAAGTGAGGAAATGGGATTTCCTGACATGGTGTGCCAATGCGGAATGCATTATATGCTATTGAGGGAGCCCTGGGCCCACCCAGTGCCAGGAGGCTCATTTAACAGTTTTGCTAACATGGTTTTCAGTGCAAGATACACTGCTTCTCCAGCTTATTAACCTCTACTGTGTTCTGAATATACTGGATACAGGGAAAAATATGCTGCAGGCACTGGTGCATATACCAGGTATGACCAAGACAAATAGATTTTCCTTTATTCATTGAGAGTCAAGCAAAAAA
>NW_008702963.1:0-1439 GCF_000695815.1 Acanthisitta chloris
AATTATTTGATGTGCACAAGGTCTCCTCTGTTCTGTGACTCTCAAAGAGGTGGCTATGGAAAACCAGATGACTCTTCTCATATTGTTGAATGATTTGACCAATATTGCTGGAAAATGTTAACCTTTTAATGAGTGATTGTTGCACTCTCACAAGCCCTGGCCAGGCATCTGAAAGTAGATTTCAGCCATGTATAAGCACTTCAGTATTTTTCTGTAGATGGAGTTTTTCCACTTACGTTGATGGACAAGGTTTTCACTTGATGCCTTGAGGACAGCTAATTTCTGCCATTAGTGCCTGTCATGCTTTCACTATCTGGCTGTTGGTAATGAAACCCATGTCTTTCCCAGCCATGAGTTCTATGCTGAATTTCACAGAACAGTGAGGGTGAAGGAGGAAGGCTAAAGAATACAAATTGGTTAAGTGGTGTTAGAGTCTGTGTGTATCGAAGAAGTTGCTACGATTCTTTCCTTCACCTAGAACTGCAGTTGATGTTAGAAAATCCCATTGAACAAAGGATGGCATATTACTGAGTGGGATGTAAAAACTACTTAGGTTTTCAGATCTCCATCTCTCTATGTGATGTGAAAGTAAGAATAGAATTGCATAAAGATGTGTGTTATACAAGGAATGCTCCTATTTCCTGTGATGAGTTTTTGATACCATGTAAGAAAATGACATCTCTTATCTACAAAGGTATTTTCCCTCCACTTGATGTCAGAAGGAAGGAAACCCCCAACCTGTCCCCAGTGAGGCATCCCACAGTGCCTATAATAATTCACACTATTGTCTTGTGCCTTTTCCTATGTGAGAAAACTTTCCCTATCATTTAATATTCAAGGTGTACATGAGTATATATAGGCAGCATGTGGTGCATAAATCAAACACTGCTTTCCTGGAAGCCAAAATGCTGTTGCTCTGTATCTTCCTGGTGAGTTGCTGCTTACCTGGCTCAATGGGAGATGCAATAAAAGAATTTCAAGCAAACTTCAAGGCTGTAGTGGCTCTAGCAAACAAGGAGGTGGGTCATTGTCTTTTCTTCCTCATTTTCCAGAGTTCTTTTGATGGAAATTTAAAATGAAGTCTGGACTAGTTTCTGCTCTAGTTTGCATGTCCTGTCTTGTTTGTTAAAGTTGAGATGCTCAAGGCAACTGCGTGTCAACCTCTCCTCAGAAGCTGGTGCTGTAATTGTGTCCCCAAAGGAAGTTCTGAAATAGAAAACCTGATGAAGATGATATGTAGTTAAAGATGTTTAACAATGTGGCAGTCAGTGACTTAGAGGAGCAAGACCTTCTAACAGTATTTTCTCTTTTAAAATTTTAGACCTTTCTTCTAGTACCTGGTGGGAAATTTCAGGTAAGACTTTCAAAGCTTCTTTATTACTGCTGTTGTTAATCATTTGATAAAAGGATGATGCTTTGTAGCAGATCTTGAGGGAAAG
>NW_008702964.1:0-1440 GCF_000695815.1 Acanthisitta chloris
AAAAAAAAAAAACACAAAAACCCAGGTCTTTTGGTGTCAGAGCTTCCAGGATTAAACATTCTTTCCAGTTGTTGGCTCACGGCCTGAAGATCCTGCACTTTCAAACTTATCCCATTCTAGCTAGTTCAAAGATCAGGAAAATGAAGCCATCTTCTTTGCAGCCATAATCCATGACCCATGCTGTTAGATACTTAAGAACATCTCAAAAGCAAACTACCTTGTTTCAGCTCCCAGCAGGAGCCCAGCAGGGCACTGGATCACATGACTGCAAACCCGACCCAGTCAGGTGACTCCACAGCTAATCTGATTTGGTGACTATAAAACTTTAATCAGTACAGTCTAATACCATCACATTCCAGAAGTGATGAGGGAAGCAGCTTGGCGATGTAACAGCAAACACTAATAAGATTATGAATTGGAACTGCCACTAGGATGTGGTTTTCTAGTTCTCTATCCCATACATAAACCCAACGGAAAAATATTCCTGCAAACTGGTCAGGCAGACCCGAGGTTTGGAAACAACATGGACTGGTGGGTTTCAGTCCAAAATGAACAGCATTTTGTTCATAAGGACAAGAGCATACACTGAACCTTGCAAGGCACAATTAAAAGTTTTCAAAAACATTAAGGTGAAACCAATGACAACAAAATACAAACATGAGGAACACTGCCTTGTTGAGAAATGCTGCTCACACCACACTGCTGGAGTTACCTGAAGTCCCACGAGCCGACAGCCCACGTGAGCCTGTGGGAAGAAAGGCCACGACAGGAGCGTTCCCTCTTTTCAGGCACAGAGACCTGAGCACATTCTAAGTGCTGCTATTTTGGGGATTTGCAGCAAATCTGCAAGTTACAGCTTCTTGAAATGTCAAAGGTACTCGCAAATCAAATTCCGAGCAAATTCCCAAATGTTCTGATTGCTCCCTCGCTCACCATTGTATTCCCTCCGTTTCTTTTCCTTAGAGAATTCCCACCCAAAATCCTCTTAAATCATCTTAGAATCTGCATTTGGCACAGTCAAGTAGCTGAACTGGAACAGCAAGTTTACAAGAAGAAGCAAATAGAGTTTGATTCCTTCACAGCACAGTTAGGATTCGCAGTCACCACCACCACCGTTTGATCAGGTGTACATGACAACATGAGCTGTGAGAAAGGAAAATTTGATTATTCCACACATTAAGACATCCCAATATTGACACAAACGTTTAAACCTCTCCATTTGACAATGAGCTGAGTACCATCATAGTCCATTGCTGTAGTTCAGCTGACAAGAAATAACTTGCTAAGACATTTCCTGATGGCTTGAAATCGTCTCCACGTTCCTTAGTTTCTCCGCATTTCCATTCCATCCCTAGAGCAGGAACAGTAGGATTTATCTACCTATTGATGTGGGGTTTTATATAGCAACGTCCAGAATTCTTGTGGTCTTGCTTTCTGCCA
>NW_008702965.1:0-1475 GCF_000695815.1 Acanthisitta chloris
CCAGCAGGTCAGCCCCCAGCCTGTACCAGTTCATGGGATTAATACATACTGCTGTACTTCAACAAATACAGCCCTTTACACTATGATTTTCCCTTGCAAAATCCCTAGAAACAGTCTCCTCCCCACAAAGACCAGTTGGCTTAAAGAGAGTCTATGCTTCTGAGCAGGGACTTTTATTGCACACCTTAAAAGAGGGCACACAGCCCTGGCTGACAAATGAGTGGGACCAGTGCAGAGGTTTTGGGTGCAGTTAGGCTACCCTTCCCCTGAAGACAGTCTGCACTGTAATGTCCCTGTTATTCTGACACCTAACAGTGTTCAGGAGGATTTAAATTAACCAGCTCATGGGAAGAAATCACTCTATATCCAAAGGCATGGTCCTAATTCTTCATTCATTTGAAGAAAGCAAGATCTTAAATACTGAACCATTTTGTCTCTTTCAGCTTCAGGAAAGGCAAAGCAGATGATCACTGAGTAAAACTAGGGAGCCCCAGTTCACACTGATAAGGCCAAGGTAACACCAGATGCTTTTCCTTTTTTCCTCTAAGCATACAGACCTCCCCCAATGAGAGCACAGGAACTAACCACACAGCTGGAGACACCAAAAAAGCCTGCCTGGGTACTGCTCCAACAACCTCTGAACTCACTGGGATTGACTTCCCTCCACTGCCAGAGTCAAGAGTGTCAACATGGCACAGTACTATCAGAAAAAAACCACCCACATCTGTGGATTTGCTTGGCTTAGTCCCACAAGAGTGAAAGCTGGGGCCTGAATATATCGAACATATTGAGCAGGCATGGAGGAGTCATGCCTACTTCAACTAAGAGCCCTAAATAGGGTGTAGTGTTCAGACAGTTAACTTCATGAACAGATGTCATTATAATTATATAAGATTTTAGCAAAATGAGCAATCAAATTGTAAAGCAGAGTAGTACAAAGGTGGATTGCTCACTTTCCTATACTGATTAAAGCAATTTAAATACTCAGTTTTCCATCTTTATCTACTGCCATAAATAAATCAGAATCAATTTGATTCATTTATTTCCATTTCCTATGGATTCCATCATGCTACAAGCCATTAGAACTAAAGCAACCATGTACTACCCCATGCAGTGCAACGTAATTGCACTAACCTGACAAAAATCCACAAGAGCTAAGCACAGCTGAAAAGTTTTCATTACATTACTCTGAGCACAGAGGTCTTAACAACAGTGTGTGCTTTGGAGACCACAGCAAAGCTGCAGAGAAGAGTTTTATAGGCCATACATGGTCAAGAAGAGCTTTAGTTTGTCATTTCTGACTTAAGGGAGGAAATACAGCTTAAAACGTACAAAATACTGATATTGTGGAAAGAGAGTATCAGCTGGTAGGCAGGGTGGGCAGAAATGTTGTAGGGCACCACCCCCAAGTGTGCTTTATCCAAGAGCTACCTCTTTCCTCTTCCAGCCATGGAGTAGGGCAGTCCTGCATTCCT
>NW_008702966.1:0-1456 GCF_000695815.1 Acanthisitta chloris
TTTTTAAATTTGTATTTTTATTTTTAAGGGAAATTTCATCCAAAAGATGTGGAAGAGCAGAGCTCAGCAGGTTGCTTCCTCAGATGCACACACAAGAACTATTTCTGGCATGACAGCATGGGACTGTTAGCTAGAAGAATGAGCCAAATTACTTCCATAGCAGGGAAGTGCAGATAGTGGAATTAAGACTTGAGGAGATGACAGGACCAAATAGGAAAGTTGTGGGAAAATATTTGCCTGGGCAATGTTTTCTGCTTTTAGACTTCATAATTTTTGAATGAAAGTCTTGGAAGCTTATCTATCAAGCAAAGTCAGAATTGATCAATACAGAATTTCTGGTATCAGAAATACCTGATTTTTATATGCAAGTAGCTTTTGTGCTTATTTATTTTTGCTATTTACTTCTTACAAACAATGCTGTCTTTCTTGTCAGAAGTGCACAAAAACTGAAAACCAAGAGCATCTTTAGATCTTCCCACATCTGAGCTTATGGTACTACTCTGTTTGTTAATCCTGTCTCTGTAAATGGCACAGGTTTGTACAGTCCTACAAGTACATTAAATATGGTATGTTCATTAGATAGACATAAAAATTCTTGTGCAAAAGACTTATGATTTCTTGCTGTAGGCAGGGGTTGTAGTGTTGGTTAGTATCTTCTTGGATGTTTTTCTTCCATGGTCTAACTTCTTTATTCCTCATTCATAGTATATAATTTCTTATCTCAAGTGTATTCCTCCCTAAGGCCAAAATACTCTTCAATATCAGCAATAAAAGGGGAAATGTTGCATAAACCAAATAATTGCCACTTAGATTTTAAAATCAGCCAAGTTCTCTGAAACTTGTTAAACTGAAATATTTCTTGGTACGTGAACAGTTAACTTTCCTTGTCCATCAGTACTGGACATAGGAACAACCCTCCTGCTGCTCATCATTCAGTCAAGCTCTCCCTCCCTCAGCTTGTTTGATTGATATTTAACCTTATCTGGTAAGTATCATACTGTGATGAACTGAAGGTTAAACTATGAAACATAACAGTCCTCCCAGAAAACCACTGAAATCTGTATTCCTAATTTTTCAGGAGTCATTCCTGGGTGGGTTTTTGACTGACCATATGTCGCTGTGTTAACAAAGTAAGCTGTAGTTATATTTATGCCCTGTTAGTTTTAGTAAAACTGTAATGTAAATAGTAGTAAAGTCCGTCCAAATAAAATTTCTGACATAAATACTGCTTTGTTTTAACATCTTGCTTCTGTTATGGCACTAAGGAGCAGCATTGAAGCAGTGAAGTTGCTTTGAATTTGTGCATATCTTTTTGTCACTCGGTTGTAGATGAGTATTGACTTCAGTGGAGCTACAGTATTATTTTCAGCTCTGTGCCTTTCCATATTGGCTTTCTTGGGCAGTCTTGCTTGCTTGTTCCAGTGCACTGCACTGCCACGAGGGGCTCGAGAAGTAG
>NW_008702967.1:0-1471 GCF_000695815.1 Acanthisitta chloris
CCTAAGCATGAGGATGAGAACAGACAGGCTGAGAACAGACAGGCTGAGGAACAACAAAGGGCAGCAAGCTTTGGCAGCCCTGTGGTTTCCTCACTGGGAAGCTGCTCCTCCCACAAGGTTTCCCTATAAAGCATGCAGGGTTTAGTAATCCCTTCCAATACCTACAGAGCTCACTGACAAGGAGTTATCCTTGGTGGAGGACTGTGAGTCTGACCTGCCTGGGGAGGCCAAGGTACATGTACAAGCTCCCTCAGAACCAGCTAATGCTCTGTGACTAGAGCTGCTGGGAGCATGTCTATCAGAACAACAGGGCAATTTATCCTTGATGAAATCATCAGGATTTTTTGTCCCCTTGCTTTATTTGCTCCCTCAAGGAGATTAGTGCTTTCTTGAGTTTAGGAAGACTATTGAACCCTGAAACCTCAGTGTATGTGAGCCTTGCTGGAAAAGTACTTCTGGTGTGTTCATACATACACTACATTGATACACAGGCTTTCGGCACATTAAATTGCTTCTCCCTGAAAGCTCTTCTCCCACTGAGTCTGCTAATTGCCTCTGCTTTTAAAAGTTATTAGTGAATTTAGAGTTGGGTATAGATGCTGATTTAATAACCCCCAAGACTCCAAAACAGGTTTCGGATAAGCACCAGCAACAAAAGCCTCACTATTCATTAAACATGACTCCGAGAGACCACCCCCAGAAAAAGGAAAGCACTGTTCCTCATCCCCCAGGACACTGCACAGTAAGGCCAAGTTCTGCCCCACAGTAGGGCCCCATCCAGCTTCTCATGAGAGCAAACCAGCTCTTGTAAGGAGGACACCATGTTCTGTGCTTCTGTATGTGGAGATGGACAAGGCTGCGCCCTCAAAGCACTTCAAGTTTCCATCTGTGCACAGATAATAGTACTGGGGCAATTGGACAGGAGGCACTAGCACCTCCCAACACAGAGGAGTTGCGAAAAAGGCAGAGTTCCCCTTCAACACGAGCCCCCTAAGCCATGGGGGCTTCTCTGCTTTCCATGTTACAGAAGCACTTTCAGGCTGAAAATGTGTTTCACAGTATCACTTCCAGACTCTGAGCCAAGATCTGGGAATCCCAAATCATCCCTGGGCTCTCCCTGCTTCTCCCACTCTTATCTGTCTTTTCAAGCTGCTCTTTCAGAGACAAGAGATGCTGTTTCCTTTAACAAGGCACATTCTAACAAACCAATAAATACTTTTCCTTCAACAAGGCTCCTGCTCTTATTCCCAGATGTGCATTCATGTATATCTCCCAACTGCTTTGGAAATCCCAGTTGGAACTGCATACCAGAACATTTTTAAGGCTCGTGAACTGATATGGTGGGAGAGAAAAAAGCTTTGTTTTTCCAAGAAAGCTGCCTGAAGGTCTTCAAGACAATGAAACAGCAGGACAAATGCCCTTGAATGCAAAATTTCTTGAAAGCTGTTCAAAAACATGTGGATGTGGCACT
>NW_008702968.1:0-1420 GCF_000695815.1 Acanthisitta chloris
TGAGGAAACAGGGAGTGTAAGAGCAGATTCCGTTAACAGCCTCATCCTTGGTTAGAGTTGTTTCCCTATAGCCTAGGATGAAGGTGCAAAACGTTTCCAATTGTTAGTATCCTCTCTGACCCGAATGTCTGGGTGCACCTGCCCATCCCTGATTAAAGCCCCTGTCAGAGTCAGCTGTCAGCCCGCAGCTCCTTCCCAGTCTCCCTTTTCCAGAGAAAGCTCTCATTGTGGTAGGACAAAGACACCACAGCAGAGAAGCTAGAGAACAGTTGTCCCACTAAGACACGAAAACCAGAGCCTTAACTTACTTTGTTCATGACCACGATGAAAGGTAGCTTTGTCTTGTACAGGATACTGGGTAGGACATGAAATAGAAGTTAAAAATTAATTTAAAAACTCACTAGAACAGAAAGCAAGTCAAGCATAAGGCAGACAAAACTTGTGCAAAACTGAATACACACTTCAAAAGGGAACTATTTTCCTTCACACCAATTGGAATGTAGTTTTCACCCAGGTCCTGCTTATGGTCCTTGAATCAGATGTGTCCCTCAAGATGTAAGTGCACATCTGCAAGATACCAAATCTCCTACACACCCAGTTCATTCTGCTAACCACTTCCTGTGACTCTTAGACCTCATTTTTACCTCTCTTTGCATTTTGCATTTGACTCAAACCTTAGGTTCTGAGAGATTATTTGTGAACTGAGCAAAGAATTCAAATAACAGAACATCTATAAAGCAAAACCATTGACACATGAGCTCAGATATTCACTTCACTGCACATTGTCTATCATCTTCTGCTCAAACTGATGTCAGAAAACACAGCGTGCAAAAAGGCATGTTTTGCATACTCCTGTCACAGTGTTAGAGCTCTGGACCTCGGTTACAAGGACTGAGAGGTTTCCTGAAAACCTTTACCAACATTTACCATGAATTATGACAGCTCTGTGTTGGCTGTTCCACAGGTATTTAGCCCCTGGTTTAACATGAAAAGAGAAACTCATGTGTGAGGAGGAAGACAATAAATCAAGCACTCCATGACATGCTGAACTCCAAACAAATCCTGGAGAATCACTTAAAGTATCAATAACATAAAAAATAGAACAGAAACCTATGTGTTTATATGAAGGCGATTAAACTAGGCTATCTTGATACGTCTTCGATGAATGGTTTTATAGCGTTAGATCTGATGTAAGCAGGCTTCATCACACTAAGGTCTCATGGACTATTTAATGCTTCCAGGGGGAGTTTGACCCAATGACCACCAAATGTCCATTGGCACCTAAATTATTCTGCTTGTCCAGTGGAAAAACCACTAACACAGAGAATAACCAAACAAGTAGATTAAGTGGATGCGAGGCATCCAAGTGAATTTGCAGGCACAAAACCAGTCACATCCTGGGCTGCACCAAAAGCAGCAT
>NW_008702969.1:0-1462 GCF_000695815.1 Acanthisitta chloris
ACTGTATTGTTTCAGATGATGCAGCTGCTTACTTTTAATCAAATGACAATTTAAAAGACATAAAGACATACCTCCATCTCATTCCCTGGTTGGAATTTCAGCACACAGGAATTAAAGAAGGAATGTTACAGCAGACTATGGTCCTTATAATCTCTCAATTGGCTTCTGGTGGTGTTATGAGATCCTTTTCATAAACCCACCTGCTGTCCAAAATCACAGGATTTTTCCATTAATTATGTAAGATTACTTCAAATTTACCTAATGGTCTTCAGGGACTATCCTGAGTGCACTGGGAGCAGAAGATGCCTAGCACTTTGCTGGTTTAATCCCTAGGTTTGCAGGTTTCAAACAACCACAAGTTAATTAACTATTGCTATTCCTAGTTAGCTGAAGGAGTACTTTGAATATTAGGAGTCAGAGTGCACTTTCCATATATATTCCATGCAGACAAACCTCCCAGCTCATGGTTCATTATGAGTATTTTACATTGGTAACTGCTTTAACCTCTCAAACCCACAGCTAATTAAATAAACTAGGGGTGAACCTATGGACTTTTTGGGGGTTTATTTAAATTGCATCTTACTTAGAGAATTTTTTGGTGACAGTGTGAAAGAGCAATGTTTTAGGAAGTGCTCACAGGATTGAGAAGTCTGTATTTCATTCTAAAAATTGACTTTGACACTCCTAGGACTGCTTGAAAATAAAGACAGTTTTGAAAGCATTTATATATATATATATAAATGCTTTCAAAACTGTCTTTATTTTCAAGCAGTCCTAGGAGTGTCAAAGTCAATTTTTAGAATGAAATACAGACTTCTCAATCCTGTGAGCACTTCCTAAAACATTGCTCTTTCACACTGTCACCAAAAAATTCTCTAAGTAAGATGCAATTTAAATAAACCCCCAAAAAGTCCATAGGTTCACCCCTAGTTTATTTAATTAGCTGTGGGTTTGAGAGGTTAAAGCAGTTACCAATGTAAAATACTCATAATGAACCATGAGCTGGGAGGTTTGTCTGCATGGAATATATATGGAAAGTGCACTCTGACTCCTAATATTCAAAGTACTCCTTCAGCTAACTAGGAATAGCAATAGTTAATTAACTTGTGGTTGTTTGAAACCTGCAAACCTAGGGATTAAACCAGCAAAGTGCTAGGCATCTTCTGCTCCCAGTGCACTCAGGATAGTCCCTGAAGACCATTAGGTAAATTTGAAGTAATCTTACATAATTAATGGAAAAATCCTGTGATTTTGGACAGCAGGTGGGTTTATGAAAAGGATCTCATAACACCACCAGAAGCCAATTGAGAGATTATAAGGACCATAGTCTGCTGTAACATTCCTTCTTTAATTCCTGTGTGCTGAAATTCCAACCAGGGAATGAGATGGAGGTATGTCTTTATGTCTTTTAAATTGTCATTTGATTAAAAGTAAGCAGCTGCATCATCTGAAACAATACAGT
>NW_008702970.1:0-1485 GCF_000695815.1 Acanthisitta chloris
CCCCGCGGCTGGCATCCCCCCCGCTCTCGCTCCGTGGCGCCGGGGCTCTAACAGCCTGACCGACCGAGAAAGGGGCTCTTGCCCGGCGCGATCACACGGTGACCGGTACCCAGGGAGATCCCCGGGGGAGTCACCAGTCGTACTGCTCCATCTGCCCGTGGCTGGGGGCTGCCTCTCCTGTCAGCTTTGCCTCGCACGACTAAAATCCACAGGTTTGGGGTCTCTTGGGGCTCTGCTGCAACCTTTCCTTCTCCAGTATCACCTTGGTTATTCATACTTAGTTTAACCTCCTCACTACCCAAGATGTTTACTGGCTTAAGTGGTCCTTCACCCTTCCTCAATGCTCACTTCTTCATCTCCTTATAACCTGCAACCCAATCCCCAACTATGAATCTTCAAGTCCATAAAATGGGGTCTCTGCATCCCAGGGAGCAGTTTAACTGGAAGACTCATGCCCACAGGTTTGCTCTGCCTTGTAGCACTGCAGCTGGTCTGCGTCAGAGCTGGCAGAGCATGTAGATGCAGGAGGTGAACAGCTGACAAAATCTGGGGTGCAGGGCTGTTTGCTTGTCTGAGGGCTATTCCTGGCCATTGTGATGCTTTTAGCTTATTCCTCTGAGTGCAAAGCAGTGGGTGTTACTACACAACTCCTCCTGCAGTGCTCCAGATGCTCCACTGACGACCTTAATCAGCATATCTCATGGATATGCTGTTCAATGAGTTGTGCCAAAGCTGTTAATAGTAGTGTGGAACAGGATGAGCCATGGGTCTGAGCGCTGAGGTTTCTGCCTAAATTGGCAGCTGCTATGTCACCGTAGGATGCCATCACCTCCCTGTAAATCAGCTTTCTCAGCTTCTTTGCAAGTGGCAGAAGATTATAGAGGTCCCCTGAGATCTCAGGCAACAATGGATCAAGTTGCTGACACAAAGGTCTGAGTGCTCGTCATGCAGCCCGGCTCACCAGGGGCTGTGCCTCTGTTGAGACCTGGAATGGAGGGTGTGGGGGACACAGCTGTGCTGTGCCACAGGGAGGGAGATGGAAGGTATCAGCCTGTCTGTCTACAGGTGGCATCGTGCCTGTCTTGGAGCTTCCTCCTATATGCTGTTTTATTTAGCAAAGTTCAAATGCATTGGTTCTGAAGCATTTCTTTTGGCTCAGGGCAAGAAAATCCTTTCATTTCTCTGCTTTTGCCTTCAAAGCATGCCCCGGTGTCAGCTGGGCAAGCTGTGGTGACCCAGGATGTATCTGTCCCGGGCTTCCTCTGCAAGGAAGGGAAAAGTCCCCCTTTGACACAGAGGTTCTCACAGCCCCTTGCACTAAAGTGCGACGATGCACTAAGCTCTGTCTCCATCTGCATCCTTCGAGAGCTCTCCACAGAGTCTCCGTCTGCCTGGACGTGGGCTGCCTGCAAACTCCTCCGGGCTGCGACGCGTGACGCCCCCCGGGCCCCTTCCCCCTCTCCCCGCGGCTGCATCGGGGCCGGT
>NW_008702971.1:0-1451 GCF_000695815.1 Acanthisitta chloris
GAATCACAATTACTAAAATTTCCAGAGTTATACAAGTCTCACTTTAAAATCAGTATCGATAATGGACAAGGGAAAGCTCTCTGTGAATCTACAGGCATATTAACTGGTTTGAACATGATTAGACATTGCAGAATGTGGAAAACATCTGTATGAATCACAGGCCTTGACAAGCTCTTGTTTAATCCTGAGTGAAATGCCACTGAGAGGTCACATTGCCACAAGACCAGTGTTAGAGACTTTAAAGACAAGCATATTTTGCTCTTAAAATGGGTGACTTCAGGGCTGGGCAGAGCTTTCATTTGCCTCATTTGGCATCACCATGTGATTGAAAGCATATGTGCTGCACCAGCAGGGACTCTCAGAGGATGAGTAAGGGCAGTACAAGTTCCTGTCTTCCTTCTCTGCTGCATTTAGAAAATCTGAACCTCAGTAAGCCTAACTGGTTCTTTAAATGCCCTCAAATTTTACTCCAGATTTCAATTACTTTATTCAAAGCACTCAGCAATTTATGCCATTGTGCTGACTTGCATTTAATCTGTCGTTATGCTTCACTGCTTTACAAAACTAGGCAGCTACATGGCTGAGGTAGGCAAGGCAACAGTGTGAATACATTAAAAATAGTGTGTCGTTTTCACTACACCATGAGAGTATCAATCTAGTGGTAAAAAACAATAGCCACTTGAAAGTCAATTATTTGGCTGAGTATACAGGTGTGTGTTGTTTGTGGGATAACTGATCTGAAGTTTTTTAATATTAACCGTATTTTAAATTATCAGAAGAAGGTAGTGCTTGCAGACACATGTACATCAGTAGTAAATCAGGTAGGTCTTCCATTCTGAGAATAATTTTCAAAATTGCAGGAGCAATTGTTTGTTAGCAGTTAGAGAAGGATGGTAGTAGAGCATATTCTCCACAAAAAGAGTAGCTCTGGAAGGAACAGGATAGACTTTAGTTGTGATGGTAAATGAAATAGGGTTAAAATAAGATTTGTTGACATTAAACCTCCATGTATCCAAAGCACCTAATGATAATCTCAAATTGCTGTAACATCTAAAATGCTGCAGATATCACTTCATCAGCATTTTAAGGATTTTAAATGTAACTTGTAACTTTTTTCAGTGTGCTGTAAAACTCCAAACTGCAGATCAGCAGATGATACTTATCAGTTATAATGATCTTATGCTAACTTGTCAGTAAATTTTTGTAATACCCTAACATAGTGAGGAAGACAACAATACTTTCCCTTTGTAGCAGTAAGAGAGAGGCATTAATGAAGTTTGTGTTTAAGGCAACTGAGAGAGCCCCTGTGACTAATATGCAGTCTGAAAGCTGCACCACACTCCTATCCCAGTGGGCATCACAGCAGACTTCCACACACGTGAAGATTAGTGTAATACTGTGTGGGAAATAGTTTCATTGTATATATGTGAGACACTGGCACAGGTTGCCCA
>NW_008702972.1:0-1489 GCF_000695815.1 Acanthisitta chloris
AGTGCAGGGACCCCAGACCAGGGACCCAGCAGCACTGTGCCCATGGATGACCTGAGTCTGGCCATGGGTAGAGACACTCTGAGGGTGTCCAGGCACCAGCACAGGCCAAGCAGAGCCAGGTCGCCGTGCCAGGATGCTCCAGAGCCAACCCATGTCCTGCTCACTCCATGCCCTTTCCTTCTGCATATCCTTAGCTCCAACCAATGCTTTTTCCTGTGATCAGGACTATTTGACTAAACTAATACATATGTATACACACCAGGACGTTCCCATCCAAACCAATGTAAATTACCTCTGACCAATACATTTTCCCAGGAAATCAATGCATTTTAACACTGGATAATATTTATGAAATTGAATTTTTTATTGAAGCTAATGCAATTCTCTTCTGTTTTATGCATTTTTATTAAACTAATGCATTTTAAATTAAACTGTTGTATATTAACTACAATGGCTGTTGGTACTTACAGTAAAATAATATATGTTTGCTGAAATCAATACATATTCCAAACCTAGGAATTTCCAGTTAACAAGGCCATATCAAATATAACAAATGCATGTAGCTACTTAATTTGATGCTTATATACACTGGCTGCTGTATTTGTTTAGGGGTAATGATTATTTTTAAGGGGGAAGCTTATTAAAGGTAGGAAGATGGATTCCTGTGCAGCTCGGAGCTGCAGCTGGAGGTGCAGGGGTGGTCACCCTGTCCCCAGTGCTCACGCTGAGTGGTGCCAAGGGGTGACCCATGTGTGTCCCAGTGCTGCCTGCTGGCTGAAACCCAACTCCTCTGCCTCTGTGCCCTGTCACAGCCCTGCACCTCAGTTCCCATTGCGTGGGGGTCTGGGGACATCCTTCCCTTACCCATCACACTCCCCCATGGCCTCTTTCTGCTGGCAGCATCCTCATGACCTTCCAGAGGGTTTTGCCCCTCTCCCCTTGGTGTCCACAAGGTCTCCAGATGGATTTAATTTAGCAGCTTTGCATGATTCAGCTATGTTTTCCCTTGGAAGGATGTATCACTGTGGTAATGGCTGGAAGGTTTTGTCCTGCCCAGGAGTGTGGGGAAGAGCTGCTGCCCACCAGCCAGAGCTGGGGGCAGCTGGCCCCAGGGTGGGACAGGTGATGGGGATGAGGACAGATGCTCCCCCTTCACCAAGCTGCTGACCTGCCCCAGGGCTGTGCCCTGCGCTGAGAACAGGACGTGGCCCCTGGAGGAGGAGGCTGTCCTGGCCTCCCGAGCTGTGGCATTGTCAGGGAAAGCCATAAATAGCAGCATTATCCACCGTGCACGCGTGAACGGCGCCAGAGTAGAGATAATTTGGGCAAAGCAATAAAAGAGGAAAATTAATTAAAGAGCATGTGCTAATTGTAGGGGGAATGTGCCTGGTAATAAGTAGTTGTGGCAGAAAGACAACCAGACCAGGGGCCTGGGCACCCTCCCCGAGTATCCTATGGGGCAGCGAGGGCTGAGACTGGGCACAGCTCA
>NW_008702973.1:0-1488 GCF_000695815.1 Acanthisitta chloris
AGGAGATGTTAGGTACTCAAATGCCTTGTTATATGCCTGAGTCCAGTGTTTACAGGTCACTGGCACTCATGGGGCCTCCACTTAACCCTCCAGCATAGAGCTGAACCCAGGTCCTTGGCTGAATGCTGAAATAGTTGGACTCCTCAGTAAAATGGTGGCTTCTTTGTGGAGGGCATGTGTTGATGGATTAGGCTTGCCAGAGAAGGTCTCAGCATGAGGCGAGAGGGAACACCTGTTTTAGGGATGCTGAGGGAGCATTTATACGAGATAGACCTTGAGCATGTTAGCAATGCCAGGCCTCAGGCAGTTAAGCTCACACCCAGCCCCAGATGCATGGGGTCTGTCCCTGGAAGTGCAGCCAGAGGGGAGTTCAGCCACTTGTAAGGTATTGGAGGGGTTTTGTGAATGATAGTGGGACCAAGGGATGGACACAGTAGGCATCAACAATAGAGTGTAAGGATGCTATCTTCTCCTTTGATGTTGAAACCTCAGTGCAGAAGGGTCTCTTGGTATTATATTTTGATTTGGGAACGTAATGGAATGAGGTTAATGTGTTTATTCAACATACCTGGTGAAAATATTTTAAGACTACCTTCTCTGTGTAACTATCTTGACTCTTACCAGCTCCTTCACTTAGAGTCCGCACCAGCGTGAATGCAATTTCCATGCATTGTTTCAGCCTGGAAATGAAACAATTTTCATTAATGGAAACCTGGTTCTCAAGCAGAACAATTAGACCCACTTCAGGTTGAAAAAAGATAAAAGCATGCTAATTTGGATGGAGGACTCTTCTTTCAAGGCAGCCAATTGAGTCATCAGCCTGCCACCCACCTGACTGTCTGACAGGTAATTAGGAGATAGTCCTCTTTTTGTGTGGAGTGTGTGCATAAACCTCCACACGCTAGTGTCACTGCCCATTGGGACTTCCAGGGGAAAGAGCTAGTCAGTGGCAAAAGAGTGAGGAGAGCGCGTTTGTCAGACAGTGCCCAATGAACTGACTTGGTTTTTATTTAGCTCATTATTTTTGTCTTTTCAACAGCTACCTGAAGTTTCTGGCAGTAAAGTCGTCATGGCAGATCTGGGCTGCAAAAAGCCCAGTGACTGCACCGTCTCCAGGCTGCTCAGTGTAGTGGAGAGTGAACTCCGGGCTGGGAGAGACAAAGGCGACCCCACTGAGAAGCAGCTCCAGGTTGTCTTGGAGGATGCGACGCTCTGGCAGAGATTCAGGGAAGTCACTAATGAGATGATCGTGACCAAGAACGGCAGGTGAGTGATCTGCTCAGAACCGTGGGCTAAGTGTAGGTGACAGCCAGGGGGGTTAAGTGCTATAATAATAAAACTGTGTGTGCAGACTTGAAACAACTGCAATGAACACACAACAGTTTTTAGGGGTCTTGTAGTCTGCTAAAACCAGCATATGAATGATACGGAGTGTCCCTGCTCCTTTTTTGGTCACCGCCAAACCATTCCTGCCATCCTTTATTCCTG
>NW_008702974.1:0-1481 GCF_000695815.1 Acanthisitta chloris
TGCACCTGGGATTGCCATGGCCCAGGTGTGGGACCTTGCCCTTCATCTTGTTAAACTGCATGAGGTTTGCTTTGGTCCCTCTGGACCTTGAATGCTTTTTAAAGCTTGAATTTTCACTCTGTACACCAAGTATTTCAAATAGAACTCTGAAAACCATATTAAAGCACAACGCTGTGATATTCTTTTTCAAATTTAAGTTGATTCATTTGTTTGTATGCTTTTCTTGTAGTCAAGTCTTCAGGGCTATGATTTCTGTTATAAGCAAATACTCTCAATCCTCCCAGCAAGTTTTAAGCCCAATAGTCAGCCGAAAGTTATTAGAAAGTTCCAGTCCAGAGCTAAATGAACACTTCACTATTTTATCTTAGATTTTATCAGTATAGGGTTTAGTGCCTTGATAGAATAGGGACTAAATTCATTCTGTTCAGATGTAATGAAGAGCAATGAACAAAACAAATGAAGATTATGCTGTGGTAGAAACATTAAATTGTACGGAGAAAAGCTCCTGGGTGTACAAGGTAGAAAAAACCCACCCCACATCAAAAGCATGTTTTAAGGTATATGGGAATCCATCTCCACTGGGTTTTTGATCATCCTCCACAGAAAAAGAGAGCAGCAGCCTAGCTCAGGGACAGGCACATACTGTTGTTGCATCAGCTCTGTGATAAAGCATGCTTGGGCATGAGGAAGAGAAAAAGTATACAAACAGTCTGTGACAATCTGATCACCGGAGTGCAGAGTATGACAATACACCCAGATTTACTGCAACTAGCACATAATTCATCATTATACCCATCAGCTGATGAGCACCCCACCTGCATTGCAGTCAATTTGGATGGCTTATGGGGAACTCCAGATGATTTTAAAAGGTAATGTTCTCTCTAGTCACCTGAAAAAAAATAGATTCCAGATTTTCTACTTAATCATTTTACTACTTGGCAGTAAATGCTATTTTTGCATGCAAAGTATTGCAGAAACACATAATTGATTCACCACCATCAGTGTGTTACATCATACTCAGCAATAAACAGCTTGATTCCAATCCAAACCAGCTTTTGTAGCCAATATACCAGAAAAACTTCTGTGAAACCATCTGTGACTGTCAGACCTAATGGGTTAGAGGCAGGAGCTGCTAAAGTGAGCAAAAGTCATCAGAAGCGAAGGCACAGTTAAATGCCACAGTGGATAAATCCTTTCAATTCTGCTAGCCCAGCAGGTGACTTTATTTGACTGTATCTTTACAGTGAACTTTGCCTACAGGGATCACTATTCATGTAGGCTAATATTGATTTGTTAATATTGAATGAAAATGATACTTGAGTTTCTCTTTGCCACCATTATTGGCCCTTGTGATTAGAGTTTAAAAAATGCACAACTAAACACGAGTTTGTGGCCCTGAAATTTGTGAATTGTTTCTGATTTCATCTGTGCTTTATACAATCAAATTTTATTATGCCCTTCTTGTCACACCACTGTGGCTC
>NW_008702975.1:0-1458 GCF_000695815.1 Acanthisitta chloris
AAAAAGAAAAAAAGAAATCATTGTTTTGTGAGAAACTGTAGAGCCATAACAAACTTGTGCTGTCATTTGAAATGAGTGCCAAGCCCTGGTAGGTTTCCCTGTCAAGGAAATCAGGATCAGCCCTGGTGAGAGGCAGAGAACCTTGATTTCACTTGTCTGCCATCTCTCTGGGGTCTGCTTCTCCCTCTTCCTGTGCTCTGTGGGGTTCTAACTTCCCAAATCTTCCTCAAAGGACCACAAGTAGAGCTTTCCAAGGAAGCTTATTTCTCCTGTCATATACCCCAGGGGAATGTTATCTGTGAGGATGGCAAGGGAAGGGAAAAGAAGGACAAAGGAAGGACTCCACACCTCTCTGCTTTCTGCACCCAAGAAGCAGAGCTTTGGCATACCATTACCAAGCCTTATTTCTGCAGTAACCTTATCCGATGCTGTGTGGGTCTGTAGAACCTCTGTTTTACTACTGTTGCCTTCATGAATAATGGATCCCCCTCTACCTTCCCTCTCCTCTTCCCTGTTAGATCTCGTTTCATGTTGTATGAACTGGTATGTTTGCTGCCTCCCTGGGGTTGATCTGAACATCTGATTCCCAGCCCCAGTTTCCTCTCTTCCCAGGATGCAAATGTTACACAACAGGGCCCTGGCTGGGGAGGGCAGTGCCTGTACTGGGGTCATCTTTGGCTCCTGGCTTGCCTTCTCTTTAGGAAACAGTTGATCCTTGATGTTTCTAGAAACCTGTAAGCTCTCCTTCTCCTCTGGAATTTGTCATTTTAAAGACAAAATTAAAGTTCCAGGAAATAAATTTCCATCATTCTGGTGTCAAAAAGTCAAGTATCTGTGGCTAAAAAAGCATTTCTATATTTCTACATGGTTTTGGGCCACAAAACAATAGGGACCAATTCTACAGTGCAGTTTGGTGAATTTAATTTCCCTTGTTCCTGGAAATACCCATCTTTACTCAGCTTTATCTGGTAAAGACCAGTGTTTTACCTTTATTCCTCTTCGGTAGCCACAGGCTCAGCAGTGAGATAGCCCTGATTATAGCAGGGAATATGCTGTGGCATTTAGCAGCATCATGGGTGTTTCTTCCCTTAGGTCCTGCTGCAGTAGCAACACAATCCAAATCAAGAACTTGGTTAAGTTCATCCAGATCTCTTTTGAGTGGCTTTGTAGGTTTTGTAGGCATGAGGGTCTGTCAAAGCTGTGTGTTGATGCCAGTTTCCCAGCCTTTCTCCTTTAGTCTAACCACTTCAGGTTGCAAGAAGCACTAAACTCACGTCTTCCTCTGGGACTATACCTTACCACTGTGTCTTCTGCCAGCCTCACCAGCCCAGAACTTTAATCTCTGCCACACTCACTTTGTGTTGCTGCCCCTACTCCCTTTGGGGGTTTCCATGAGGAGAGCCCATGTTGGCTGGTATTTCCAAAAAACAACTGCAAGGATCTGAAAATCAAAGACAC
>NW_008702976.1:0-1482 GCF_000695815.1 Acanthisitta chloris
TTGTGCCAGGGGGAAAATGTCCTCAAAGGAAACATCAGGAACCTTCTGGGCCAGTGAGGCCAAGTAGCTGGGGAGAACAGGGGATGTGGGGGCTCAGGGGGTCAGATCCCCCTCCCCAGGTAATATCTCTGAGCAGGGAGGGAATGGGAGCACAGAGATGCTCTGTGTGTGCACTGGGCATGGAGCATCTCCAGGGGTTTACACTGGAATTAAAGCTTCTCTGGGAATGCTGCCCACAAACAGGATCTGCAGTGGGAAATAGGAATGTGCTCCCAGCCCAGCCCCTGTTCCAGCAGGGAAAGGCCATTTCCCCCTGTACCTGAAGGTGGCTTTGTCCTTCCCGTACGCCGAGAAGCGAGAGCAGACCCGGTTTGAGGTCAGGGTGAGGAGGGAGAGGGTTTTCCTCTCCAGTTTCTGCCACACAAAGAAAATGGAGTTGTCCTCCTCTCCCAGGGCCATCAGTCACCTCCCTGGGGAGTGAGGATGGGGACGAGTCTGGCAGTCCAAAGGGTTCACCTCCTTCAGGAAGCAGGTGGTGGGGGCAGGGGAGATGCAGCAAGTGGAGACCATGGAGAGGAAGGTCCTGGTGGAGCCCAGGAGCACGGGCAGGGGTGCCTGGCTGTAGCTGCTGGAGTACTCGTACAGAAACCTGCGGCAGAGGTGGGATGAGGAGACCTGGCACTCCGGATTGGGAGCAGGAGATGTGAGGTTTGGGGCATCAGGGCTGCCTGGGGAGGGGAGGCTGCCCCAGGTACCACCCCGAGCTGCTCCCACCTGGGCTCAGCCGAGCACCTCCTGCAGCCTGACTGACCTGTCTGCAAACTCCCTGGGGTCCTTCCTGAACTCCTGGCAGAGCTCCTGGTCGGAGGGTTGGACGTAGCGGGGCAGTGGCTGCGGTGGGTGCTGCAGGGCAGCCAGGCACAGCTTCCGCTCCAGCCCCGCGTGGGCGCAGCACGAGGCGACGCCGGGATGTGCCGGGAAAGGTGAGTCTGTGCCGCAGGATTTGGCCGACAGAGCCGAGGACTGCGGAGGGAGAGGAGGTTACGGCCACCCCTTCCCACCCCAGCCCAGTCTGCGTCCGTCCCCTCTCCGTCAGCCTCACCCCAGCGTCGTAGCAGGAGGCGTCGGCGCCGTCGGCACAGCAGGTCTCAGCCAGGGAGACGATCTCCCGGACCAGGTGGCTGATCTCCTCGAAGGTGCCGTTGGAGTATTTCCTGCTGTTGGAGATGATGGTCCTGGGAGCAGGGAGCAAGGACAGGGTGAGCCAGAGGTACTTTTCCCTCTCTTAAAGCAAAAATCGTGTTACAGCTTTGTACTGCCCAAACAGGTTTAACACTATCGGCTCCAGCACTGTGAGAAGTAGTAACACATTCCTTGGAAAACAGCTGGGAAAAACCTGGAGCAGGTCCCAGGCTGGGGACTGGTCCTTCCAGGGGATCACACACCAGCTCTGTTAGAATTCCTAATTACTTAGGCACCTAA
>NW_008702977.1:0-1504 GCF_000695815.1 Acanthisitta chloris
AAGTAATATGCTTTAGTCAGCTGTGTAATGTTATGTGACCCCTTACTCTTGCATTCCAATGTCACCAGTGTCAGGCTGTTGAACATTAACTTGACAATTATTTTGAAAAACACAGCCTGACTTCATTAACCTTTTGTAAGGACACTTGATGTTAAAATATGACATTACCTAGTTCTAAGCCTAACGTGGTGATACACTTCATGCTTTATGGCTCTCGGTGTACCCACATGAAGAAAAGAAAGCTTAGAAACCCATAAAACTAGTAGTAGTGTTTACACAATTAAAAAACATACCAGTAAGAACTGTAGCTATTAAACAAATCAACATGTTCCAGAGTGTTAGAAGCCCAAGCAACAAAACACTAAGTACACTAAGTATACTTTGACTTCAAAGACTTTATTTTTGGCAAAATCCTTTTAGAGGACCATAGCAACTCATAACTGGCTTGTGTCCCCTTACTGAATGACATCACTAAGCATCCCTACCTGCAGGCCACCAAATCCTTCCACATAGCACTGATGATGAAGCACAGTTTGAAAAGGGTCTCTCATGCAGTGTCCTTTTCTTTCTAACGAGGGTAGGAGGAAGGTTTCCTTCCTAATGGTCAGGCCACTGGAGCCTGGAAGTCAGAACAGATCCTTTTTTAGGAGCTATTTTACATGGAAAATATGATACCAGTTCCATTAATGATGCACTAGTAAGAAAAGAATACACCTCAGCTTCTCACAGTGTTGTTATTAGATTTATGAATTAGGGCCTTTAAAAGCTCCCTTATCTGCATTGCTACTTTAGTCAGCAAGCAAGACAACGTACATCGGAAGGTCAAGAAAGAGAATGAGAAAGTGTCATCTTTTAAGGGACTTTCATCTACCATCAACATAATCAGCATAGCAGAAATTTTCTTTATCACCTTTGCAACCCAGTGCAATCCAGAAGGAATAGAGTGAATTGGTCAGCATCCATCTGTGTTACCAGTTCACATTAATGCAGTTACCAGATTTAGTCGTTTATCCTCTGGCTCTTCAGTGGACAGGGTTCCCACCCAGTTGAATTTGATCAATAGATGTGTAATATAAAAGAATCTCAGGTTTAGGTGTGGAAAATTCTTTCTATTTGCCTCCTGAGAAAAAAGGAGGGTCATAACACAAGAAAGACAGTTTATTGTCTAGATATATTCGTCAACTGAGTTCCCTTCACTCCCTTTTCTCTGAGCTGAGGAGTCAATACCTTTATGCTAAGGAGAGCATCATTGTCTCTTTGTCTTTCTGTCCCTGTATGTCCTATTAACCTGCCCCTCCTGTTCCACTTCACCACATACAGGAAGGACATCAGCAACAACATGAAGGTACCCTGTAGTAATTTACAATTATAAGTGCCAATGTATATTGAATAATAAGTATCATATATTGATCTGATTAATGCAGGCTTGTCATGCTAGTTTGTTTTTCTAAGGGCCTGTGTGGGGCTTGTGCACGGCCAGAGTACTTTCTGTTGATCCCCTGTG
>NW_008702978.1:0-1482 GCF_000695815.1 Acanthisitta chloris
ATGACTCTTGAGGAGCTGTACACACAACATGTGCCCAGAGAGGATCACAGCACTTGGCTTTTCTGTGCTCAGACTGGCAAAGACAAGTGGAACATTTGCACAAATCCATAATAAAATAGGCATGGACTCAACAGGGTGAAATGTAAACTTGTGAGAGTTTGAGATGTCAGAGTGTATGGAGATGTCAGATTTCCACAATGGACAAGGAAAAGAATGGTGTTCCCAAATAGTTGGGAATGATCCACAGGCTGGTGACACTGTTGGCTCCTTTTGTTCCAGGTTGAATTAACATGTGCCTTGTGTGTTATCTGCCTGTGGCACAGCAGGTCCTTGCTCAGGAGGCTGTATGAGACATTTGTATTTAAATGTTTGCTTCAAGAGACTGAATATTACCTTGAGGTGCTTTCAGACCTTTGTTTATATGCAGTTTTTTTAATTCTGGGTTTATATCACCTTATTTAAGTAAACATTAATTGTAATGCTTCGATGTCTGATGCCAGTAAAGGTTTCTTAATTCTTCCCAGACTTGAATTTGCTATTACTCTAAAAATGTTGAGGTGATTGCAACTTCATTAGTGAAGTTCAAAGGCTTGTTGGCAGTAGTTTGAATAGATCATAATAAATTGTTTTGAATGATACCAGTAAAATGTTTTTTCTTTTAGCTCCAGGGATTAAGCCACAATGTTATTTTCACTTTGGATTCTCTCTTAAAAGGAGACTTAAAAGGTGTTAAAGGGGTAAGTGTTGAAACTAAGTTTTAATTTCAGGTTCAGCTGTTTTGTGACTGTTTTCCTTTCAGTCATGAGATTATTTCTTGTGTTGGTATTCATTAATATTCTGTATGTAGTCCGAAGAACAAAATCACTGTGACTGTGATGCTTCTTGAGAATTTGATTGTAAATTCCTGTCTTGACATGCACAGGAAAGCAATACTTTACCAGATGCAAGCCCAGTAATTTTTCCAACTGCTGTCTGAAAAGTTTTAAAACAAAACTGGTTTTTTGTTGCTCTTTATGACTTGAAATCTATGAACTCAAAGTTTTTAAAATGTTCTAAACAAATTTTTTATATCCTAAGGACCTCAAAAAGCCTTTTGACAAAGCCTGGAAGGATTATGAAACCAAATTGTAAGTATTTTTCTCCCATCCTTTTGGGTATTTTCCCCCAGAAATTTTTTTTTCCTTTCCCTTCTAGTCAAAAACTCTGTACTGGGTCTGTGGATGTAAATGTGACTGAACAAGGCATCTCTTCTGTGTTTCTTTACTGTAAAGAAGATAGTTAATGTCCTTTAATGCTTAGATCCTGAACATTGTAATATGCATTGTGGAGATTTCAGGTGGCATTTGCACATTTTTATATACATAAGGTCTGTCAGTAGTGAAGATTTATATGTTGTCCTATATTTCAGAACTGTATATTTTTGAGAGGCAAAAATATTAGTGCAGTTTGTGTGACTTCTAAAATATCTGTGGTTTTAAAAAA
>NW_008702979.1:0-1504 GCF_000695815.1 Acanthisitta chloris
GTGCGCGTTGAAGCGCCGGATGCCCGACAGCTCTGCAAAGGGAACAGGGGGCTGAGGGAGGGCCCTGGGGCAGGCATGCTGCAAGCCACTGGGAAAAGACAAGAGGATGGAGCTAGAAGTGGGTGAGATGGCACCCACTGAGGTTACCAGGCAGATGGTGCGGAGTACCAGCAGTTACAGCAGGAGGAAAAGAAAAGAAGTTTGGTAGGAGGCAAAAGGTACTAATTGGGCTCAGGCTCACAAAGGAAATTTCTCCCTGCTAATTGAAGCACAACTCAGGGGTAGGGGCTGCAATGTCCATGCCCAGTATGGATCTGCTACAGTGGGGAACTGCTGGAGGAAGCAAAAACATGCTGGCAGTGACCACAGCTCTAAACTGAGCCCAGCCAGCCCAAAGGGAAGGATAAAAAAACCTGAACCAAAACTGCTGTGCAAGGAGAGGGCTTCTGCAGCAAGGCTGGGTGATCCTGCCCACCAAGCCAAATAAACCATCCAGTTTGGGGTGCTGAGAAGTGTGAGGTGGGACTCAGTCCTGGCCAGAGGGACTCCAAGCCAGACTTGGACCATCCCGCAGCAGGAAGAGAAAATTCTGTGAGGCTTGGGACCCCAGAGGCAGCTGCAAAGGGAATTACTCCCCCCTCTGAAAGGAGGCATTGCCTGGAGAGAAAGGGGCACCCCAGCTGCTAATGAAACTCTCTCCTCCCATCAATTGCTGAGTTGAGTTTCACTAATGAGGTCAATGAAGTCATGTAGATGCCCAAGGGACAACACTGCCAGGCTTGCTGACACCACAGAGGCTGGAGGCCAAGAGCCCAGTGGCAATTAGAGAAAATAATGGAAGAAAATTCTCTGCTGACTACTTGGGCCATGACAGCCCGGTCCAGGTGTGATGCACAGCTCAGGACACCCTCCAAGGACTGCTGGGCACGGCCAAGGGATGGCCAAAGTTTGCTCCCTGCACGTCCTTGCTCCCCTCTGGCTTTTGGGGAGATGACTTTGCTGTGCTCCATCCCTTGGGGGACCTATTGCCAGACAGCCATGTGGGCTCTTATTTCTGGAGCCTAGGGGATCTGAAGGCCTCTTGTAGCTGCCCTCCATGCTGAGCCCCCCACTCCAGGGGGGTGGCAAAGACTAGATGCAGTCATGATGCGCCAAGGCCAGTGCCACCAAGATCCCAAACCTCACTGCCACCACCAAGACCCATACACCCTTACCATCAAAGGTGACTGTTGTCCTGGGGGTGGCATCCAGGTCAGTGGCAGACCGTCGTGATGGGTAGCCCATCGCTGCCGCTGCTGCCATGAAGAGAGCCGTCAGGAGATATGCTGTACCTCCACTCATCTTCCTGCTCTTTTGGCAAGGGCAACTGCCCCAGCTGCTGCCGCCGGGCCGCCACAGCCGATCCTTGAGATAGGGTCCCCAGCTCTCTGGGACAAGGCTGGCCACCAAACCTTCCTGAAACAGAGCAATGGGTCAGACACTCCTGCTGTCCCAGCACCTCACA
>NW_008702980.1:0-1507 GCF_000695815.1 Acanthisitta chloris
TTTTTTTTTTTGCATTGCAGTTCTGATAGCAATTGAGCAGAGAGGATACTCTGCCTCTTTTTATGTGCTATCCTCATGCACAACAGGTGAGAGTGGTAAATAGAAATAAAAACTGGGCTAGCACATGCTTGGTTGGTCTGTGGAGACATACACATTTTTCAGAACAAAATTCTGGGTGGTGTGGTATGATGGAAGCATGGACTTCATGGACTGAATCTTTGGAGATTTTAGCCTTGTAGTACTAAAAAATATTTACTTTGGGAGTGTGCGTTTCCCAGCGTTCATGATGCCTTAAAGTTGGATTTGAGGAATTTCTAGTGAAGTTAAAAAAATAACAGCATTAATAAAAAAGCTTAGCCATGACAAAAAGGCCTTCTATTCTTTCAAGTCTTCATTGTAAGGAACAGAAATTCTTTGTGTTTTAAGCAAGCAACTGTAATTTCTGTTTTCTAATGTACCAAACAAACCTGCTTCCCTTCCTAGTTTTGTGTTTAAGAGCAGCTGAAACATCCTGTGAGAAATTCTGAAAACATAAAAAATTCTCATTCTTATACATCTTAAAATTCAAGATTGGACTCTAATAATAATGAGATAATAATTAATCTAATAAAATACTTTTTGTTACTGAAACATATAGAGGTGACTGTTTCAGCTGACTAGGCACGTATTGTAGCAGAATTTAAATCTAGAAGACATGCTCCTTAGAAATCAGAAGATAGGCTACTTTATAACTTGAACAGAATTGAGCCATTTTTCTTAAATACAGGGATGATTTTTGTGTGGAGTTGCCTCTCTGAATTTTGGACTATTACAAGTTGTTTGTGATATTGAAATGGAACGCAGTGTCATTTTTTCAGAAAGCCCAGGATTATATATATGTAGCTGAAGAGTTTAGACATAGGTATGCCAGATGCTGTTTCTTTTATGGTGTTTTGAAAGTTGTGATTAGCAAACCGAGTTTCTTATCTGAACAGCTGTGACTGGCTGCAGTGACTGCTGCAGGGTTGCGAGGATTTCCGTTTCTCAATGTTCCTGCTGCTTTGAGTGCATTTGAGCTCCAAATTGCCTGTTCTCACTCACAAGTTGGCTTTGCTGATGAGTGTAAACTTAGAACTGGTTTGAATATAATGTATTTTGACAGTTCTGTGGTTGAGATTGGTTTAAGTTCTGGAAAATTGGATGGTTAAAGTAAATCACGTACAGGTCACAAGGGAGTGACCGTTTCGGTATGGTCTGTGTAACACTCTCCCCAAAGAAAGTCAGTTTACTCCTGAACAGTAGGGGTCACTGTTTAAAAGGACAACATGGTTTTCGAATCAAAGCACTTTTTTTTTCTTCTAGCCTCTGAAGGTAATGTTTTCAAATAATTTTATAGTTTGTTTTTAAATGATGAAAGCTACTCCTCTCTGGTTCTCTGTAGCCCTGCCCCTTGCTCTGCTTATCTGAGTGAATTGTGATTGCTCTTCTCTCGTGCACAGGTTTTGCTAAAGACAGTGTTCCTCAGTTT
>NW_008702981.1:0-1413 GCF_000695815.1 Acanthisitta chloris
TGCTTGGCCTCAGCATCTCTCTGTCTCAGCTGAGCCTCATAAGCACTGACAGTCCCCTGGGCATCCCGAAGTGACTCATTGGCTTCTCTCTGCTCTTGGAGTGCATTCTCCAGCATTGCAATTTCCTGGAATTTTACACTCAGTTTAGAGGGATGTGCACAGGAGAACCAGGATTCCTTGAGAGTGCATTGGCTCTCTAACTCAGGAACTCACTGGGCACTAAAAGTGAGAGCTGGTGGCACAACTACATGCAGTGTTGGCTCACTGATGCAACTGTGACTGGTAAAAAATCCACACTCAAGGTAGAAAGGTAGAGATTAAAGTGACACATTTGTCCCTGAAATTCAGGCTTACATCCAAACTTGGGAAGAAAGGAATTAAGCCTTACTTTTCTCATATTTTCTGCATCCATGGCAACCATTTCCAGGTTGGTTTTTTCCTCCTCTAGATCTGCCAATCTTTCTAGCAAAGATTCTTTATCCTTCTGCAACTTCTTACATTCCTCATTGGCCTGTTTTGCCTGACACTTCACACTCTGCAGATAATCCTGCAATCCAAAGATAATACTTTCCAAATCCCTTTTCAGTGCTTCATTTGTTGCTATTTGACCTGCAGAAATACAAAACAAATATGAGGTAGGTAAGAAACCACATTTATTTACAAGACAAACAAAACTGCCTTTCTTCACCTTCTTTAGATGTTTGCCTGTTGTAGTAAGTAATAACAACAAATACCTCAAACTCAACCAGAAAACACTTGTGATTTTAAGGTTAAGATTTCTCATATTACTGTATTAACCTCAACACTGAAGAGTTAAAAAGAAACTGCAGCTCTTTGTGCAGCAGTTTCTTCCCTCACCTAAAGTGTTGTTATTTTTTTTCAATCAATTTCGTTTCAGTTTTTATAATCCTTTTATTTTCCGAGATATTCACTTTCACATAGATTAGGTATATAGTAAATGTATACATAAATTTCCTTCACTGACTTGAAATCAGCCTCCAAACCTGATCCCTCACCTTAAGGAAAAGAAAGCAAAGAAAAAGCTCTGCAAACAACCTTTTCCAGCCATCTACAGGTGAGGAGAACACACAGTTTCCTTTTATGTCAGTTTTCAAGAAGAGTTTTTCAACATTTTCCTACACATTGTATATTTCATTTGAGCAAAGATAGACAGACCTTGTCCTGTTATTCCAAACACTAGAGATACTGTAAGAGAAAAAGGGGAACTAACCATCAGTTAGCTGCTGCTCCAAGTCCTTGATTTCCTCAGTTTCCTTTGCAATCCTGGAGAGCATTTCATCCCGGCGACTCTCAAGCTCTTGGCAATGTTTGCTCATCACATCAAGCTGCTGTTCTTTACTTGCTTTTTGAGCTTTCATGTGAGCCTGTCAAGGAACAGTTGGAAAGGTAAAG
>NW_008702982.1:0-1460 GCF_000695815.1 Acanthisitta chloris
GGAGTGAGGAATCATTCATGGATGACACCTAAAGTTTTCTCTCAGTTTTCACAATGAGTTTTTTCTCTGCTGCCTGGTGTGATGGGATGACTTCCCTGTGGCTTGAACAAAGAGAACAAGCTATAAAAAGTATCGGAAAAGCATCCCATTTTCCATTGGAGCAGCCTATATATGATGAATACATACATTCATATATATTTCTTGATCCTCTTAAATTTAATGAGAGGAAAATTA
The DNA here is from genome assembly GCF_000695815.1 of Acanthisitta chloris. NCBI lineage: Eukaryota > Metazoa > Chordata > Aves > Passeriformes > Acanthisittidae > Acanthisitta > Acanthisitta chloris. Next base: position 235 of record NW_008702982.1, read on the forward strand.
TGCCAGCATTGAACATTTGAACACCCTATCTTGAGACAAGTGTGTTAAAGTCCCTTTTTTTAATACAACTAGACATTTAAAGTCCTTTTTTGTGATACATTTACCCACTTCTTATTCATTACTGAGTCACGTGTGCCTCCTCTGACAGTTGATCATGCTAATAACCTATGGAATCTGCACAGTGAATCACCACAATGTTCGTGCTAATTTAGCTTCCAGGCAGACCCAAAAAAGCCCATTGGGGGCCACATCCTTGCTCACGCTTCGACTACCAGGATCAGCCTGAGGAAAGGGAGAGGAGAGCTGCGCATCGCAAAGATATACGACAGGTAAATCACCTTTGCCTCATGGGGAGGAAGCTGTCAGGAGCAACTGGGAGGTGCCAAAGTCCAAGGTACTGAAACCTGATGTTTCTGGATAGAAAGCTGAGAGCAAATCTGAAAGGACAAGCTACTTAAAGTTGACTTAGGTTAAATCATGTAATCTTTCATCACCTGCTGCTCATTTCTTAAAGAAGACCATCAAAGGGTTTGGTGAGACTGGTGGTCCTAGGCAGGAAGATTCCAGAGCTGTTAAATTATTGAGTTTTGCTGACACAATCGTTTCACGTTTTCTGATCTTGATAACATTGATCACATTCTACACCTTGCACATGGGTATAAAGTCACTGAAGTATTGGAGGCCACTTACACCTCTAACATTCTGGGGACTGTTTCACAGCTGCATTTAACATGGGGAAACCCACAAGTTTCTTGTTTCTTTTCTTCCCAGCCCTGAGATGCCTGAAAATGAAGCCACTTTTGCAATAACTGCTGGAGGGATTGGGGATGCCAAAGAATAGGTAAAAATCGCAACGTCAGGGTACAGCTGAAAACCACTTTTTGGGGCAGTTGGGGGGAAGATTTGTGCAAGGTCAGCAGCTGCCTGGCTGTATTTCTCATTTTTGGGGTAGCTACGTGAGATATTTTGGGAGGACACTGGGCTGAAGTCCGTACAGTCCAGTTTTACTGATCTATAACAGAGTTCAGTTCATTTAGGGTCTTCTTTTTCAATTGAACTTTCAGTAGGCAGAGATTTAAGAAAGAAGCTTGTGAGTGGTTCTCAGAACCCTTTGCCTGTGTTCTGTGAAAATCACAGCTGTGATATATTTAATCTCAAATGAGATTAAATATACTCTTTCTTATTTTATTTCAAAGCGAGTGTCTAAGTGGTGGAATTTAATAGCA
>NW_008702983.1:0-1494 GCF_000695815.1 Acanthisitta chloris
CCCTCCTCCCCGAATCCCTCTCCTGTTACAGCAACCGCGAGCTCGGCCCTCACCCCCACCCCCTGCGCCGCTTCGTGCATGCGTAACTCTTCCTTCCCCTCCCTCTGTTGCCCAACCAGAGCTCTGACCTCATCCTGGCTTTGCTGTGCTGCCTGCCTGTTGCTGCGCTTGGCAAATATTCCGCCAGATCCCTCCTTGGGCTTCTCTTTTCCCCTTCAGCTTTCACGCAGAGATCCTGTGCAGCATGCTGTGAGGGATTTGGGTTTCACCGGGAGCTGATGGCAGATGGGGAAATCACCTGGTGGGTCTGAACCCGCTGGAAGAATCGAGATGGACAGTTTTTCTGACTTAAACAGAAATCAAAGTGAGCCACGAGCAGATGTGCTAGGCCTTGTGTGTTGACAGAATGATGGTTGTTGGTTCACTTCCACTGCAGTTCACAATGCCACATGGTTGCAAACTCCTGCAGAAACGACGGAGGCAGAAGGGACCAAGGGCTGCCTAACACTCTGCAACTGGAACATCTTTCATATCACGTGCTTTCCCAAGGCTGGCATCCTGCATAGATGGTACAGATGGGAGTCAAAGTGCCTCACTTAGACCTTCTTCAGGTGTGTTTCTCCTTCATCCTCTGCAGCCTTTCAGCCCAAATCAGCAAGACAGGGCTTGAAGGCTCAAGCATCAGCTTTCAGCATTTTTGCCGGTGCCTGTGCATTGGCCCTGCAGCCCCTTTACTCCAGGGCATGAGCAGCAGGTGAGCACAGGTGTACCATGGCCTGAGCACCCCTGCACCTATGCTTACAGTCCAGTGCTCTGCCCCTGAAGCAGAAACCCACAGTCCTGCAGTGGAGGACCTCCCCCTCCCCAAACCACCCTTGCCTCCCACGGTGCAGCATTCACCCTTGAGCAGAGCTAGCCCCTGAACACCCCAGCTATGTGCAGGAGAGCATGGCACCTTCAAAAGGCTTCTAGTTTTGATGGTAGCAGTGAAGATAGAAAGATGTGGTAGGAAAAGCACTGTAAGTACAAGTTGATCAAATCTGGTGATAAGGGATGTCCTCTGGATTTCAATTTGATTGGTTTGTTTTTATTCCCATGACCGTGGATTTTATTCAAGTTATGTGGCAAAATCCCATTTCTTATTCGGAGGGTAAGATTTATGGAAGTGGCTGCAGAGCCTCTGTACCTAAAGCTAGTGAAAGAATGTCACCTTGCGCACAGTCTGAAACCTTCATGGTTTACAGTTGGTGCCTTATTTTGAAGAATCCTTTTTTATACTGAAGGTCAGATGTAAATATTGCTGGAAAAAGAAATCAAATTGAAAATAGCACATTTTGAAGGAGTGTCATATAATCTGTCTTAATAAATCATGTGAAGAACAGCCTGTTGCTTCCTAGATGAAATTTGCATGATTTACAGACTCTTACATGCAATGCAGAAATGTTCTTTTTTCGGAAAAGCATTGGGTTTGCTTTTTCAGAATATGAGTGTGTC
>NW_008702984.1:0-1514 GCF_000695815.1 Acanthisitta chloris
TCCCAACCCCCCGCGCATCCCACCTCCCCGCGCATCCCAACCCCGCGCATCCCGGCCACACGTGGCGAGCGTAGGAAGCGCCACTCGTGGGACTGACCTGCCTCTCCGACAGCCCCAGGTTGGAGGCCAGCTCTGCTTTCCTCCTCATGGTGATGTAGCGACTGTAGTGAAACTCCTTCTCCAGCTCCAGCCGCTGGTGGTCGGTGTACACGACTCGATACTTGTCTTTCGTCCTGGTTTTAACTGCGGAGAACAAAGCCAAGGGTTGGGAAAGTCAAAGCCAAAGGGCCTGGGTGAGCGCAGGTCTCCTCTCTGCGGTGCAGAGCGAACAGGATCAGTCGCCCCTTCCTTCCCCGGGACTTCCTTCTCCTCTTCCTCTGCCCTGGACTCTACTGAATGCAGCAGAGAGGAGAAGTTCCAGAGTTCCTTGGGGACATGGGACACAAATCCCAGGCATGCCAGTGGTAAGAGCAAACCAGGCGCAGGCTCTCAGCCCCGGCCGTCAGCGCCTGCCTTGCGCGGGGACACCTTTCTGTGCACATGTTATCGACTTTCGGTTTTTGTTTAGTGTTCCCTAGCGAGAACAAACGTTTTACAGAGAGAGGGGGAAAGGGAAAGAAAGAAAAGCCCCATTCAGGGCACGGTCACTTCGTCTCTAAACGAGAAACACCGATCTAAGGGCGGAGAACGGACATCGCCGCGGGGACCTCTAGAGCTCAGCTCCCCCTTTTCGGTTCCGGCGTCAGAGCAGAGATAAACGAACTTCTCGGAGACCCTGAAAGTGTGAAGTGCAACTTCAGCGCTCAGAAAAAACCCTCACGAAACCAACCAACAAACAAACAAAAAAAAACACCAACCAAAAGCTAAACCGAACCCCGAAAACCCAAATCCGAAGGGGAATGCCAGCGGGCGGCCGGTGAGAGTGCAGCGCGGCAGCCGGTGACCTCCTTTCTCCCGAGAGTTTCTTGTTTAACTGGTTGTGTCCTCGGCCCTCCCGTTCCCCAAGGAGCCGAGGCGGGAAGTCTCTGCCCTCAAGGTGCTTAATGGCTAGCAAGCTGACTTTGTTCAGGTAAACTCTTTGCAAACCACAACAAAAGCACCCTGTAAAGATACAAGCCTGATCAGAGAAAACTCCCCAGAGTCAGTGAATAGGGAACACAATCCCAAACAATGCAGGACAAGGAGATCTTATCAAAGAAAAGCCCTTCTCAAAGCCTTAATGACAGCCACATTCTGTTTGAATTACCACTACTGAACAAATGGCGGCAGGCGCTTTCATCCCCCAGCTCTGCACATTAACATAAACACTGGCTCCAAAGGCAGAATTTGAATGGAGACAAGGGACCGGCCACCACCGCACAAGCCCAAACTGTGGGAACACCACGGGCTGCAGTGGGAAGCGCGATGGGCCTGTAAAAGCTCCACCGACATCATCACTCGAGGCATAACTGCTGCCAGCGGTGGGCACCGGGGCACGGGGGCTTCTCCCGAGGCGCGGCGGCCGCGGGAGTACG
>NW_008702985.1:0-1508 GCF_000695815.1 Acanthisitta chloris
GTTCTTAAATGTCAACAGATTTGCTCAGTGAATATTTCTGAAATCTACAAGTTAAACTGACTTTTCCAGCTAAGATTGCTAGTCCAATAGGATCTATTGCATTGGCCTAATCTCTCTTACCTTGAAGACTGAGACAGTAAGAGAGATGGTATAAAGGATGGAACTATACAGATATTGCAGTAGGCATTCAGAATAGTCTTGATCCAGTGTGTAATCCAGGGTCAGACTATGCATAATTTCATTTATCTGATGAATGTCTGCTTCTATTTTCTTGTACAGCAGTGTCAGTATATATAAAAATATAAGCATGAAGAGCACTCTTGTGCATCAGTGTAATTATAGTACAGCTGGAGATTTAGAGTACAAAGAAGCATTCTTAAGTGAAAACTTCTTGCCTCCAAAGTTTCTAACTGACCAATATCCAACAGGATAAAAAAGTGATTTTTTATGATATGCGTTACAGGTCTTTACATTTTGTCCTGGTGTAAAACTAATCTTGAAAATATGTCTGTTGAAGTCTGCTGTGTAGTTTTAAAACAAGAACCACTTGAAAATAAAGTAGGGTATGGTCTTCTCATTAGCTCTTATCATCATGCATACTTCTTACAACAGATTGTTTAACATCACATAGACAACAGCAAATACTGGCTAAATTGAAAACACAGTATACAGTACTCCATTTTGCTGCAATACACTGTAGATGGTATAATGTTAGGCAGAAAAGGTTACCAATTATTATACACTATGTATATATATATATACATAGTGTATAATAATTGGTAACCTTTTCTGCCTAACATTATACCATCTACAGTGTATTGCAGCAAAATGGAGTACTGTATACTGTGTTTTCAATTTAGCCAGTATTTGCTGTTGTCTATGTGATGTTAAACAATCTGTTGTAAGAAGTATGCATGATGATAAGAGCTAATGAGAAGACCATACCCTACTTTATTTTCAAGTGGTTCTTGTTTTAAAACTACACAGCAGACTTCAACAGACATATTTTCAAGATTAGTTTTACACCAGGACAAAATGTAAAGACCTGTAACGCATATCATAAAAAATCACTTTTTTATCCTGTTGGATATTGGTCAGTTAGAAACTTTGGAGGCAAGAAGTTTTCACTTAAGAATGCTTCTTTGTACTCTAAATCTCCAGCTGTACTATAATTACACTGATGCACAAGAGTGCTCTTCATGCTTATATTTTTATATATACTGACACTGCTGTACAAGAAAATAGAAGCAGACATTCATCAGATAAATGAAATTATGCATAGTCTGACCCTGGATTACACACTGGATCAAGACTATTCTGAATGCCTACTGCAATATCTGTATAGTTCCATCCTTTATACCATCTCTCTTACTGTCTCAGTCTTCAAGGTAAGAGAGATTAGGCCAATGCAATAGATCCTATTGGACTAGCAATCTTAGCTGGAAAAGTCAGTTTAACTTGTAGATTTCAGAAATATTCACTGAGCAAATCTGTTGACATTTAAGAAC
>NW_008702986.1:0-1472 GCF_000695815.1 Acanthisitta chloris
AAAAAGAAAAAGAAAACAGTGTTATGTAGCATAGCTTCTGAGACAGAGCTGAATGATTTCAGATGCATTTTGGCCTTCAGCTGACCCCGGACATGAGCCATAGTTTCCCTGTAATTGGGTATAAGCAGATCTATGCAATCAGCGTGATGCCATGTTAAGAAACACTAGAACACTCAGCCTGGCAGCATCTGCAGAAGGAGCCCTTTCTGCTGCCATTCAGAGCCATGACCTCCCTGGAAAGTTTATGTGGGTTCATGCTTATGGAAGCACATTGCTAAACTTTATAGTTTTATTGCTGCTGTGTATTGATAGCTCTCTCACAGCAGTCTGTGCTCTTCAAATCCAGAGCTCTCTGACTGGATATTAAGAACCTGTAGGTTACATCATACATTTAAGAGATTATCTGTCTTTTCCAGCTAGGTCTAGTTCAGTAATGCATTTAGGCAAATTCTTTCATTAATCTCTACTGAGTTAAACATATGCTTAAATGTTAAGCTGGTGGGTGAAGTGTTGAATCGAGCTCTTAAGGAATTAGCATAATTGGCTGTTGTTTTGCACAGGATGGGTTTCTAACAGACTATCTTACATCTAACTTGCAGCTGAACACTGTGCTAAATAAAATGAGTACCATCTACAGCACTGGGACTGTCTGTAAAATCAATGATCCGACTGACTGTTTGGTACTAGAGCCAGGTATGGTACAAACCACTGCTCCTACTGTGTCCTTTACCCTCAGGGTTTGAAAAGAGAAAGCCCAAGGTTGACTTCTGACTGCAAGGGAACAGGCTGTAATTTCAGTAGATGTATCCTGCTATCTAAAGCTTAGTCATAATTTAATTGCTGCTTGCAGTTCAGGGTCCTCCAGGGGGCCTGCTGCCCATGAGACATACTGTCTCCAGCTTGTAGGAGAGAAAATTTGGAGAGGGCTGCTTAGCTTGTGTGGCAGCCTGCCTGTTACCTGGGGTTTGCCTATGGCACAGAAAGTCTGTTTTTTCCCCCCTGCCATCAAAGTCTTGTTGGACTCAGTGTTGCATTGAGGCAAGTCCCAAGAACCCTACCAACTTAAGGGAAGCTAATGCAGAGAAAGCATTTAAGGGAGTCATGATCTGCTGTATGCTTCTTAAAGAGAAGGGGAAGAAAACCTTAAATGAGAAAAGGATGGAATAAAATAATGGCATATTTTGGTATATCAGACACAAAGTGTTTTCTTCACAGTTCATGAAATGTCTTTCACTTCGGCTCATTTGCCTGATGTGACAGAAAAATTCTGCTTTTTTGAGGCCTAATACTTACATCTTTGCTCTGACAGGTCTGGATGCTATTATGGCTGAGAGCACTGATTATGATGAGAGACTCTGGGCCTGGGAGGGCTGGAGAGCTGATGTTGGCAGGATGATGAGACCATTATATGAAGAGTATGTTGAACTTAAAAATGAGGTTGCAAAGCTGAATAGTAAGTCACAATTTTATTT
>NW_008702987.1:0-1461 GCF_000695815.1 Acanthisitta chloris
TTCTATGATTCTATGATTCCATGATTGGAAAAAGTAGAAGAACATGACTGCTTACTGTGATTGAGTAGAGAGTAATGGGTATTAATCATTTTTATTTTGATGAGGTTTCCAATACAGTCTCCCAAAACATCCTCATAGACCATCTTTCAGCAAAAGAAAATGCCAAGTCTTGCACCTGGGGGGAACAACCCCATATACCAGTACCTACTAAGAGCAGATCAGCTAGAAAACAGCTTTATAGAAAACACCCTCAGAATCCTGGTGGACGCTGAGTTGATCATGAACAATTAATGTGCTCTTGCAGGAAAGAGTAGTAATGGTATAATAGGTTAGTGGCTATTGGTCTGCAGGTCAAGGGAGATGATCCTTTCCTTTTGCTAAGTCCTGTTGAGGCTATTTAGTTTCAAGAAGTGAGAGACTCAGTTTTGAGTTGTTTCATTGTGTAGGACAGGAGTGATGGGAGAATCTTACAATATGTGTAAATGCCTGATTGAAGAAATAAAGAAGAGAAAGCCATTTCTTCTCACTGTCACCCAGTGAAAGAACAAGAGGCAATTGACTGCCACAAGCTGACATACCACTGATTCAAGAGTATCACATGGGTATGTGACCCATATGGACTTATGCTTTATGAATGTAAGTTTTCTAACAGAAAACCTCTGACTGCAGGCCCGGGAAAGATGGTCTAATCTATCAGGTATTTCAGAAGTATAGGTAACTTAAATAGGAAGAGGCTTCACTTACCAATAACAATTTGGTAAGGGGAGAATGGAAGCAATAGAGAAGAAGGAAAAGAAGGGATACCTTTGTTTCTTCTGGCTGTTAGAGCAAACTAGTGAGAAATATCAAGCTTCAAACTTACAAAGCAACTATTTACTGACACTCATGAAAAATGAGATGAGGTTACTTTCAGCAAAACAAGCAAGCAAACAGATTCAACTCATATTTTCAGTCTGAGCAGATGCTACAAATAACCCACATATTTTTAGCAAAGATCTAACAGTGTACATGGGCCTATGAAGACACTTCCCTAACTGCTGTTTGGTACGTTACTGAAGTAGGGTAAATAGATGATTAAAAGGAGTGCTAAGATTAAACGTTATTGCATATCCATATGTTTGATGCTTAATCATTTTCATGTTGCTACGTCTTACCCTTTCCAAGCATAAACTGTCAATATACATGTATGTACATGAATAACTTTGTGAATTAATGCTCAAGTACTGTATAACTGTTTTGATTTAGGCTATAGCTTTTTAGTTTTCTTCACTGGCACACATTTATGCTGTTGGCATCCCTGCACAGCACTGTTGGTTTTTTCTGCCCAAAAATCCTAGATGTTAAATACATTACTCAGTCCTACTGACCAAAGAAGGTGAAGACAGTAATAGCTTGTCAGTCCATGGAGGCAAAACATAGTGGTAGCTTATGCTTCAAGAAATAGATGAATACAAAACCCTG
>NW_008702988.1:0-1515 GCF_000695815.1 Acanthisitta chloris
AGCAAAAATTAGCAGGAAAGCAAGGGGTGAATGAAGAGAAAGTTCCATTTCACCTCTTTTTCTAGTGTTTCTACACTGAACTTGTTACACCTCTCTCTGCATCCTGATAGATCTTAGTCTCATCTGCTTTCAGACATGCTGTCAATTGGAAATACATTTCATTACATAAACTGATATCATCTGGGATTTTTACTCCTACTTTAGACATACTTGAATAATAAAAGGACCTCCAAATTTACCTTTCAGCCACAGAAATCTCAGAAGTTCCTGAATCCTAAAATTATCAGCTTCTTTTACAATGGGTTGTGCCAGTTCATATCTCACTGGCGAGTTAACACAACAAAACTGATGTAACTCAGCATGAACCATCACAAAACATACCAGTTAGAAAGCCAGACAAGAAACAATTACTGTCATGGGGAATAAATATATAAATAAGCATTATGTTACTCACAGTGATGCAGCCAGTGAGATGATACAAACCATTTCAGCAAAGTAGCACCTTCATCATTTCCTTTTGGACAAGTTTCACTGATCATTTCATAATGAAAGTCATTTTACTCCAACATCTGGTATTTTCTGAGGACTTGAAACATATACAATATTTCCTAGCTCTTAAAATCAGTATTATTCTTATACCTAAGGCACAGTAAAAGTAAATTCAGACATGTCTAACTTACTAGCATTAAGCATACCTCCACTCTAAAATAACCATCTGCATGTCTCTTTTACAGAGAATTCAGACATACAACAAATTTTCACTAACACTTTCATGTCTTTGCTGATCTCAGGTTAATTTACACTACAGGACATTAGTATAAACAGACTGCTGGAAAGTCTTGAAGTTGAGTCACCTAAAGACAGCATCATTACCTGAGAAATTTCTCAAGCTTTGATAGCAGTGTCTGCAAACTTCACTCCTAGATGTATTTATATGATGTATAATGAAATTCCTCCAAAAGAAAAGCAGCACAGCATGGAGTGCAGACTGATTAAAATGCTTCTACCAAACAAGTACTGACCACGATCCAGGTTTATATGCTCATTTGTTCCTTTAGTTTGTACTCATGCAGAAAAGTCTTGCTGATCTAGATGAAAACAGGGGAGGGGAGACCCCAAAAACCTCAAACCAAATAAACAAACAACAAACAAACAAAAAGTCACAACAACAAACCAACCCACACAAACAAAACCAGAAGTAGCTCCTGTAGGGCAGTCCTAAAATTTGAAATCTCACTCTGTAGCTCTGTCAAGACTGAAACCCTTAGATAATCAATTATAAAGCTAACACTATTATGAATTAGGCTCCTCTGTGGGCTTTAAATCCTAGCCTGGATGAATACATGTAGCAAGGCAATATCACAAAACACAGCACCTAGAAACAAGCCACAGCTGGGCCAAGCAAGCACAGGCTGCAGGAGCAGTCTGAAGTAGCAAGAAACAATCTGTTTTAATGGACCAGAAAGTAATCTTAAATGAAACAAATGAAAGAGCAGTTTAATTTCTTTTTTTTTT
>NW_008702989.1:0-1485 GCF_000695815.1 Acanthisitta chloris
AACCCAAACCATTCTATAATTCTATGAGCTACTGCTGAACTAACTGTAAGGGAAAGGGAGCTGGGGGAAAGTCTTAGTTCCTTCCTCTCTCCGTCATAACTTACTATGAAGAATAGAGCTTCTGTTGGTGATAAACCCAATTCTGAGCAAAAGCTCTCACTGCCAACCAGGCATAGCCAGATGTCTGTCAATCCCCCTTTGTAGAGACTGACATTTAGGTATAAGTCTGAAGGCCCCTTAACCCTTTTAAAATAAAAATTTCAGTTATTATTTTACAGTTTAGGCCAACAGCATACTGTAGTGACACCTCAGAGTGGTGCAGAGAAGCAGAAAGCTCAAATTGGCGTTGCCAGTTAAAAAAAGCCTACATGGAACTGCAGCTGAGCACACTTTCCATATGCTAGTTTGTTAAAAACTATTAAGAGATTCTTTTACACCATGCTTTACAGAGAGGATATAGCAGAAGGGTAAAGGAAAAGACAGTGCCCCACAGAAGGAAAATAGCTGACAAGACTACAAGCAGGAAGCGATTAGCACATGAAGCACAATTTAGGCAGAAACCAGGCCACAGAAAGAAACACAATAAGTACTTAAAGACCAGCAAGAAAAACTTTGAGGGCAAGAGGTGTGAAAGTTCTCTGACCCTTGAAAGGAAGCCAAGACAATCAGTAACACATCTGGAAGGCTGAGAACCACTACACAGTCCCAGCAGAGAAGAGCACAGGCTGAACTGTCACACTAGAAACTACTCCAACAGTAACCTCATATACAGTTAAAGTAAGGATTCACCTTTATTTTAAATCCACAGACTAGCTCAAAGCACTGTTCTGTTCTAACTACAGTCATGTTTAAAACTTACATTTTCTAGTGGTAGAGAGATGGGTGGAACAGACTTGTTCCTCCCCTCTACAGTTTATATGAAACACATTTTAAATTTAATGATTATTCCACATATCACCCCAAGAAGACTAGTGTCAGAAACCAGGCTCCAATTTTCCCAGAACATGCACAATACTCCAGGTTAGAAACATGCTCAGGAGAAATAGCCTGTCAGCTGTCACATTTAAATCTGCAAATTAGCATTTTTATGTTTAACAATTTGGATGTATTTTTTCTTTCCACTCTCATCACAGAATGGAACCTGCCTCCTGTAAGCCACAATGTATACTTCAATGCTTTCCCACTACCTTCTGCACGTGTTGCACAAAATTCCTATAACACGGTTAAAACATTCCTAGTTTTAAAATTATTTTATAACAAAAATTGGAATATAAAAAAATCCCTGAAGGTTGTTTATCTTGCTATTTGACTGCTTCAAGTTTTAACTTCTGTTTGTTATAGGGCAGCTCAGTGCTTGAGCTAACCATACTATAAGATCAATTACAATGTTGCTTACTACTTTTCAGTTAACTTTGTGGACATTAAAAATTTAGACAGGAAAAACTTGTGAATTCATCTGATGTTGGGGCCTGGCTAGCAGAGGAG
>NW_008702990.1:0-1505 GCF_000695815.1 Acanthisitta chloris
GAAGAACAGACAGGAGGCAGCAAAAGCTGTTGATGATGAGTTACCTCTGTCATCTTGATGATTTCCCCTGAGCTGAGGCACAGCTTCTTATTGTCATCTAGCACTGTGTTCATGTTCTCAATCCACAAAGCATCAACTGGCCCATCAAACATGTACCATTTCTTGCTGGTGTCAGTGGCTGCAGCTCCCTGACGGATGAGTGAGGAGAGGATCCCGTCGGTCCTAAAAGGTGGGAGGAAGGCAGGGCTTGGCCCACTGTGGTTTTGCTGAAATCACTAGCAAAGTTCCCACCATATAAGGCAAGGATACCTGTGCCTCCCTTGTTGATGAGCTACATAAAGGACCACCTCATTCTTTTTTTTTGTACTGAGACATACACCTCAGCCTGAGTGACACCATGAAACACTTTCTTTGGGCATTAGGATCTGGACTTCATGTCACTTAACTAAAAAATGTCAAGCTTCCCTTTAGCATCTCTGTCCTCAGTGAAGAGTGAAGAGGCATCACTAGATCCAGTTCAGGTCATAGGCAGGTTATTTGCTCTCTGGAGGTGCCTCCTCTTCTCCACTGAGTGTAGAGGCAGACTCAGGCTACAAGGATAAATCCAGGGTAAAGAGCATGACCCAATCCTCTTTATAACGGAAGTTCCCCATCCTCAGCTGCCTGTGAACCTGGGTGGCTCTGCAGCTGGTGAACAGGAGAGCAGGCACAAGGAATGCTGATTGTTGGCCGCAAGAGCTTACTCTGTACACAGAGACCTGGAGTGCAATTTCAGACCCTGGATTCCACTCCCATTATTAAATAATTATTTGTTATTTTTATAGTACTAGGGAATTCCAAGATAGTATTACTGAGATCAAGGGAAAACAGTCTGTTCTAAAGCTCAGCTGATTAAAACAGATGGATTTGTCTGTAAATTACATTTTACATGGCTGCTGTATTTTTCTTTTTGTCATGTTGACGTGCCTGCGTGCTGCCCTTGAGTAGAGTCACATCATAAATAAACTGTTGAGCTTAATTGGAACATTCTATAAAATGTCCTTCAGTAAATACATGCCAGATCTTAAGCTGGGAAGCTTTGGTCTCAGCACCAGTAATGTTTACAGGCTTGAACTTTTCCCAGAGGTAGTTAAATTTCATATATATTTAGCTTCCCTCATTTTACAGAACACAATCTTTAGCTTTGCCCCTAAGCAAGTGGTGGCTGACAGGGCTAAAGGAAGATTCACACTGCTTCTCACACCTTAGCTTCTGGATTAAGTGAGCTGCAAAGTCAGCCTCAGGTCACATATGGAAACATAAGCAGTAGGACCTGGCTACAAAGAGGGCAAATGGGCTATTTGTTCTTGTTTCCAAACCATGCAAGCAAGCAGGAGCCCTGGTAACGGGAATGAAATGCCTCTTTATGCCTGAAAGTCATTCCTCATCATTCAAGGCTACCAGTGTATTTATACACAACAATTCAAGTGCACAGTACAGAGGTCACTTTCCTTGAGAAGCAAAGC
>NW_008702991.1:0-1514 GCF_000695815.1 Acanthisitta chloris
TCTTTTCCAGCTTTTCTCAGCATCATGACCACCAAGAACCCTAGGAGAGTCCAGTCAGATGGTCTGTCCCCATCTCCCTTCCCTGTGTCCCATGACCTTGTCACAGGGAAGAATCTGTAAGCGTTGTACCCTGGAGCTCCAGCCAGTGTGAAGCTACAACCTCCTTCCTAGCTTCATAATTTTTAATGTAATTTACCCTTGCTTATTTTTTTTTTCTCCTTTCATGCCTTCTAAATTATGTGTTTCAGCACTGGCTCATAGCACGTCAGTACTGTTATTAGGTGACTATGCCTAATGAATCTCAAAAGCTTAAACAGGCCTCCAAGAGACCTCATTTGTATAAACAGAGATGAAAGGGCTGATCAGCTCTTCTGGAAAAATTAGATTTTTGGGAAAAGGGGCTCTGTCAAAGGTACTTTATAACTCATTTGCTTTTTAAACAAAAATAAGACTTTACGTAAACTTGTAGGTTGATACAGTGTGCTACGTTCAGAGTTGTTTCTTTTCTCAATATTGTTATTAAAGTGGAGAAAATCGATGGCTTTTTCCTCAGCAACAGTAGTTGCTTTTCCTAAAAATGTAGACATATTCTTCAACAAAGACACAATTTCCAAGCTAGAAATGTTATGTTCTGACAAGGAATGAAAAAAATATAAATCTCAATGTGAGGAAAACCAAGAGATTAATTATTTCTGTAATCCACATTTCTGATTAATATGATGCATACCTTTCTGAGCTGCTATAGCTGTCGTTTCCCCTGGTAATCATGGGCTAATGTAAGCCTCTCCATCTAATAACAGAAATTAATAGAACATTTCTTTCAATTACACATATGAAAAATGCATTTCCAAACCAAGCCACCACAAGGAGTGCAGCTTTTAGAGCTGGAGAGTGTGTGATCATTACTCTTCTCACCTTTGCTCATTCAGTTTGCATAAATTCATTTTAAAATACCAGCTAATCCTGGTCACTGTGCTGCTTCTCCCTGAAAGGACTTTCAGCAGAAGCACCACACACAGCAGAAGAGGAGGAAGATGTATGAATTAACACAGGTCTTCAAACAAGGGTGGATTTGCAATGCTGCACTGTGTATGAATCTCTGGGACTTGTCCCTGCTTTGGGCAGTTTCTTCTATTGAAAGCAGGAACTTTCCACACTCTCACCTCAATAGCTGTTTGAGATGCAGCTAGATGGTTTTGTCCACATAGCAGCTAAGAAGTAAAACCACTGAGGATGCATAACACAAGGAGCTGGGGAAAAATATCCTGCCAACAGACATTTTTTTAAAAAATACTACAAATGGAAACGTACCTGCTTTCTTGGTTGAGATTTGACAGCAGATACGTGCTGTGAAACAGGTTTTCCTGTCTGCAGGAGGTACCCTGATAACAGTGTTCCACTTCTTCCTAAAAGAAGCTGTAGGAAGGTGTTTCCATGAACCAGACTAGCACATACTGTGAGCTTGCTGCTGATTTCCACAGATGCTCTCCACCTAAAGTAGGAAGAGATTTTTT
>NW_008702992.1:0-1487 GCF_000695815.1 Acanthisitta chloris
CCAACCTTCATGGTTCTAGGATTCTAAGCTCCAGAGTGATACCAGAGAACTCAAAAAGAGGCACTGACTGCCTGCAGGAAAATTCATCCTCCTGCTCTCCACCTGTTAATTTGCTTGGGTACATTTTCTCTCAGAAACAAGATGATGTTCCCTAGATCCCAGGTTCCCAGACTGCCTAGGGAGGTGGCTGTGCAGGGAGCTTTCCTCCTGCCTGCCCATATGGAAGGGAAGCCTGCAGGGCACAGGAGCAGGAGAGCTGGGCAGCCCCAGAGCCAAGGTGCCTGCCAAGGCAGGAGAGCTGCCCAGCTGACAAAGCTGGGCACCTGGCATTCCCTCTGGAGCTGGGAGCTCCCAGGCAGCTGGCAGGCTGTGGGAGCAGGGCACCCTGTGTTCCCAGAGCCCTGGGACAGAAGATTGGGAAGCAGAGAGAGGTAGACTTAGTGGCCACCCACCCTGGGCAGCTCCTGAGCTAGGATCTAGCCAGGCTGGCACGGTGACAGGCTGCACCACAACTTTTAGCATCTGTCCCCTCCAAACCTTTCTAGTGGCAAGCTGATTTGCCCCAGAATTCCTTACCCACTCTGTTTGGGACTTCCCAAAAACACAGGATCTAGAAGAAAAGCTCTATAGGCACAGAAGCTCACAACATCAATTCAAATTAAGCTAGAACAGGTCCAGCCAATGTGAAAGGATACACAGCAGGCACATTTACCAAACCAGGATGGAGTGTGCTGGCTGTGAATTCCCTGGAGATTCACCCAACCTGTGTACAGAGGCCTCGTGTGACGAATGAGTAGCTGCTGTGGCAGCCCCAAGAGTAGTTTGTAGGTCTTCTGGTAAATTTAATACAGGAGCAGGCCAGAGAAACAAGATAAAGATTAAATATAGAATAAAAAATGTGTAGCAACATCAGTTAATTGCAAAGCTGAGACAGGAGGTGTTAATTACAATTATAGATGAGCCAGCTAGTAATTCACATTAGTGAGCATAGAGCAATTATCAACCTGCTGGTTTTCTTGCTACTCATAATATACATGTTTCCCTATTTTTGATGGAACATAATAGCTGCATTGAACAATGTAAAAGAACAGTAATGGATACAAAGCCTATTTAGGAAACCTGCAGCTGTGATGTGCAATATTATCACAAAGATATTCTATTTGGGAGTATGTTACCAGAAAGCAAAGTATTTCCTAGTACTTATAATTCTATGATTCTATTTCTGTTGCTAGAGTTGAGTAGAAAATACATAATGGGCATTTCACAGATGGGCAGATACACTTTGTTTCTTGCATTAAGATTTACAAATGCAAATTAACCTTGACTGGACCTGAGGCAAAAGTACAGCTTAAATTATGCACCAGTAAAAAATGAAATCTAAGTGTATCCACATCAGGACATCTGTTTCTAAGTGATAAATTGGAAACATTTCCCTGCCATTTGATTGAAGAAATATAGTCTCCAAGCCTGGCAAATGTATCATTGCT
>NW_008702993.1:0-1494 GCF_000695815.1 Acanthisitta chloris
ATTCCTACACCAGTAACTGAGGTGAGATGAGCTCTGTGGCAGTGCTTATATGTCATGATTTGACAGGGAATTGTGATCCTTGGCCCTGTGTAAGTGTAGCAGTGCCATATGGCTCTCATTAGTCTGATGAAAATGGAGAGCCCCCGGAGACAATCAGTGCCACCAGGAGCAATGTGGACCTGCACTCAGAGCAGCCATACAGGATCAGACAATCCAACACAGTGTCCCATTCCTGACAGTCACCAGCAGAGGATATCTGCCAAGGGGACTTGCTGAGCCAGATGCGCGTTTTGGGTTTTGAAGCATCTTCTATGGATTTTCTTCCTTCATCTTGTCCAGTTGCAGTTTGAACCCATGCATGAACAGCTACATCATCCTGTGCAGGGAATTTCGCTGTTGAACTACGTCTGGTGCAAAGAAATATCTGCTGTTGTTTCGAACCTGCTGTTTGCTATCTTTACTTGATACCTGCTCGTTCTTGTAGTAGAAGAGAGAGCAAACATATCATTCCCTATTCACTTTCTCTGTGTCACTCAGGAATTTTTACTGCTGTGTCAGATTCCACCCTTCACTCCGACTCTACTTAGTCATTCCTGAAAATGGTTGATTGTAACTTCAGTACCATGCTGCTTTCTGTCACTTTCTGTCGTTTGTTGTGGAGTTTGATTGTCTAACATCAAGTTCTGGTTTTAATCATGAACTGGCTTTGCATATAATGACCACCATGAATTCAAGGCAATCTCTGAGTGATGTTAGTAACCCTGTGGCTGTGCATAAGTGTTGCTTTAAAGGCTAAATTAGACATAACTTGTATTGAAGGTGGTGGGTGTACGATCCATATTGGATGTAATGAAGAGGAAACTGCCTTGGGCTTTAAGGCTGCTAAAAGACTGTTTGACCCTGCTGTGGGGAGTCAGTGCAAAAGGAGAATGCATGCTAAAGCCTTTGCTAATTCATTGCAGTGAGAACCCCAGGGACATAAGAGGCTTTTGAAAGTCCTCTCTGCCAGTCAGAGAAACAACTGCAAGGTCCAGGTTACTGCACGAATGCTCAAAGTGCCTACATAGTGCCAGACTTTAGAGAACACTGTGAGAAACAAGTCATGAACATCAAATTTCTCCCCGTTTAGGGCAATGCCACCTGCCACAAACTTGATTAGGAGCTCCCATGACCCAATGGAAAAGTCGCGGTCACTGGTAAGACCCCATTACTCCAACCAATGAACCAGGGAGGGAGTAATCCCCACTTTTAAGGCCTACTGTCTAAAAAGGAACGTCTCCAAGCTTATCCAGGAGACCACAGGTAAGGAAAAGCCCTGTGTCAATGACTTTGGGAGACAGTTCAGCATCATGGATAGCAGAGATAACACAATAATTACTTGGGAAGAGGTCACAACTCAGTGTATGAGTGGTCTATGGCAAAAATAGTTGCAGGAGTTTCCTCTGAATTCCGTTGGATTTGATGTTATCCTTGCTCTCCAGAAAGGCATTGTCT
>NW_008702994.1:0-1449 GCF_000695815.1 Acanthisitta chloris
ACCCAAGCCATTCTATAATTCTACTTAGTTTTCATTTGAAAAGCACGAAGACTATGAGGGGAGGCCACCTGCTGCCTTGGAGTTTAGCTGATGAGAAAGCCAACCCTTGGATGCTGTTCCATCTGCAGCCACTTCACATTTTACCTCCAGGAGTTCCCTGGCTGTCCACCGTGTGGCCACATCCTTGTCCAGGCAGGACTGCAGAAAGGCATAGAAGATATCTGAGAGTGCCTCGGGGTCCTTCAGTGGGGGGAACTTGTTCTGAACTATCAGACATTGAGCCTAGAGACAAAGGAAACAGGAGATAGCATTAGCCATCGCCCCCTGAGCTCCTGTGCAGCCCTGTCCTATCTTTCTCATAGTTGGCCTGAGGCTTTTAGAGGAGCCCTAATCAACATTTAAGGAAGCAGGGAATTTTCAGCATCTGGACCAGTAAGGCTAATTCTCTTCATCTGTTTTTGCTGCGTTATACAAGGCAAATGCAATCCAACAGAAGTCTTCCGAGAGAAGTCGGGAATCTTTTTCAAAAAGTGTGGAAGACTGAACTTTCTATTACTGTTGTCTTCCTCAGAAATTAACTCTGCAGCATTGAACTTGGCTTCAGCTGTTAGTCATGGTGTTTTATCCTGGTACACATTCCTCCACTATTACATGCTCATTTGGTGTAACAACTGATCATTTCATTTTAAGGACTTAAGATCTAAACCACTCAACTTCAAAATACTTTACCACAAGTAACTGTGCTAAAACATACTTCTAGAAATTCATGGGGTAATAAATAATAATGGCATTACTAGAAACAGTGACCCCTCCTGAAAGGCTTGGGTAAGCAATCAGCACTGGCCCAAGTCTGAAAAGACTTCTGGGCCTGGTGATACACTTGAAATCCTTTTCATTAAAATTCCCCAATTGGAGAGACTTGCCACTGAAAAATCCCCATCATTCAGAGACAGACACAGCTCAGAGAGAGTCCAAAGAGCTCAGGAGGGATTGAAGCATCATTTAAGGTCAAAATGGCACATTACTGCAATGGCACATTTCACTTCTCCATGAGGAGATGCGCTCCAGGGACATTTTTAGAAGTGGCCTTGGTGGAACTAGTTCAACTGATGTGAGTGGGGATTTTGTCTCATGGGAGACAAAACATGGCACAGATTAGAAAGACAGTGGGATCTGCCAGTATTTGCACCTTACCACTATAGGACTTTCTTGAAAATAAGGAGGGTCTCCATCCACCATTTCTATTGCCACGATCCCAAGTCCCCAGATGTCCACTTCGGGGCCATAGGCAATTCTTTGCAGCATTTCTGGTGCCATCCAGTAAGGACTCCCAAGCACTGTGTTCCGTTTGCTCTGCTCAGGGGTGAGCTGAACACAGAGGCCAAAATCAGCTATGGGGAAAAACAAGTATTGTTAAAACCAGCTGGAATTATGAAACCAAGCACAAGA
>NW_008702995.1:0-1473 GCF_000695815.1 Acanthisitta chloris
CTCCATACTAATCACAGCATCTTCAGGTAATTTCTTCTGGTAATGACTCATTCGTTTACAAACCAACGTCAGACACTTTCCTAACCTCATTGCTAATAAGCAGCAGAGCAGAAACACTTTCCAATCAGAAAATGCTCTTCAGGGCAACACAGCTTTCCAGTCCCACTGTGCTTGGGCCTAAAACTTGTGAACCTAATGAATGCACAGACAGACAGAGTAAGCTTCCTCCATGTGACACATCTCTGGACTGCAGTGAGCAAACATACAGGGGGAGGTAAAAACTTGACAGGATTTAAATACATGCTTGGTGCAGGAATATACTTGAGCAAAGCATCCCTGAAACCCTGTGCAAACTGTGCTGCTAATGCTTTTGCATACTCAGAAGTGCTGATGATGAATCTCACTACTCGTAATTCTTCTTACTTTCACACTTGGAGCACTGATCTCACACCAACAGCCCCTCAACCTCATTTTGCTTCTCAGCAGCCACCACTCTCCTTGGCCAGCTACGGCCCTGACCCAAGCATGAATTGAAATAAGTGTATGAAGACAAGGAAAATGATACTCCAGTGTTGCTGGAGTAACATCTGTGGGTCACCACACTGTTCCTATGAGCCACTGCTGCTGTTCTGTCATCAGAGCTGAAAGGAAGAGCACCCTCTCCCTGCTCTGCTTCCTTTGCACTTGGTAAGGAAGTGACTTGAGTGGGAGGAGAGAAAGAAGAGCAAACACAAAACCACACAAGTAAGCAACTAGGAGCAGAGACCAAACTTTGCCTTTCACATACGTGCAAACAGCAGGCTCTGGTTGCAGTTGGCTCTTGTTGCAGCCCTGCGATTTGTACAGTCATTCGCAAATATTGCTGCAGAAGCTACTGCATGTCACCATACTGAGCCTGGTTACGCCCCAGCCCCTGCCCTGAGCACAGGTAGCTTTACCAAAACACACTATGTCTTTTACGTACGACAGAGATGGAGTCCGAACCACTGCAGCCAACAGCTGCCACAGGAGGGGTTTGACTTCTTGTGGGTAAATAGTTTTTTCTAAGTCAAACAAGCTAGCCATTAGTAGGTGTTTCACACTTGCCCTGGTACAGTAAATACAGGAGTGACCTTGATTTTTTCACATCATTTCACCAGGCCACAGCCTTAAAAGGACTTAATGTGCTTATAAAGCTTGAGAGAAGAGAAATAGGCAGCAGGAAATCCTGTGACAGGCTTGTTTTGGTGATGATGTGAGAGAAACAGTAGCAGAAGAAGAAAAAAAACACAACAAAAACCAGTAAACCCAAGAATACCTGTGACCAGCCTACAAGTGGGGGGACTATGAGTTCCAAGCCCCTCCCTGATCCTCCCAGCATTATTGAAATTACTCTGGCAGCAAGTGTAAAGAAGGTGGGGATTAGTCTAGGATTCAGTGCTGGGTTTAAAGGGAAAAGGTTCATGATGTTTATGACAGGAGTTCCCAGATGAC
>NW_008702996.1:0-1495 GCF_000695815.1 Acanthisitta chloris
CGGGGCGGGCCCGAGAGGGCTGGGAAAAAATAACGGTTCTGTCCGCAGGGAGTCATGGTCAGGGCCTTACACTGGAAACGGAGAGAAGTGACTTTTGAACGCAGCTGTGAGGCCTCCACAGCTAACCTCGTCCAGGAGGAAAAGGGAGATCCCCAAGCCGTGGAAAGCTGTCAGGGAATCTGCCCTTGCCAACCTGCCCTGTGGCACCATGGGCAGGGAGCAGAGTGTCCCTGCCTTGTCAGCCACACCAGCGAGGACATCCTGCATGCCTGGGAAATTCAAGTGTGCTTTTTCTCACAACATGTAGTCGACAATAACAATGGAAACACCCTGCTAACTTCCCAAAGGGGCGACTACAATCCCCCGGTGTTAGTTTGCTATGCTCCATAAGTCACCTTACTTAAGTACACCACATTAATTCAATGTCCTTAGCTCTTTTTTGTTAATGTTTTTAAAAATGTGTGTTTCATACTGCCTAGTAAGGGCTTCAGAGGTTCAGAATAGGTAGGTAGCATCAAGTACATAAAAATTACACAAATAGCAAGTACCTAATCTTTCATATCCAGTGTTCAGATTTACAGCCCTGGGTAGTTTATAAAGACTGGCTTATTCCATCAAGAATCTGGGTTCTTCTTTGCTGCAGTCTCTGAATTTTATTAACTTAGGTATGCAGAGTTCAGTACTGTCCCTGAAACAGCAGCTATAATATACAGATATCGTGTTCCTGTAGTTTTCCCTCCTAACATATCATATTCCAGTTGCTTTCCTGAACTGTTCACGCACAGTGCACCATCACATTCTTTTTGTAGACACTGAGGCAGTACATCTACAAGCACTCTAACCCACTTGCTACCATTTAATGTTTGGTTTAAACTAATTTCTCCCAAGTGAATTAGTTTATACTCAGACGCTGTTTCTTCTGATCCACCATCTAGTCCCACAAGATTGTCAAGTAAAACAGTTATTTCCCTATTCATGTCAACGCTTAGCTAAATCAGAACTAATTATCAATTATTGATATGTAAGTGCACATAAATATTAATGTCAGTTGCTACTCCAGAAGTGTTACTGATGGGAAAGTCAATGGGCCAGCTAATATAAAGGTACATTTTCTCATGGGGCTGCTGTGTTTTTTGGAAGAAGCATGTCAGGTGCTGCAAACCAGATTTGCACAAGATCAACACAACCCTTCTTGTGGTTGACATTGAAATAGTATCACATACAGTGATGTAAAATTACATATCCTTCCCAATTTTTTGCAGATATAAATATTCTAAGGATGAACTAAACAGAAAAAAACTCACTTGTGTTTTTCGTAGGGCCTGTAAGCTGGGCTGCTGCTTTTAATCTCCAAGGGAAGAAGGGGCAGGAGCAGAAATAGGGCAAGAGGAAAGAAATGGAGCATGCTATGTATTTTAAAAGCTCATTGCTCCTGCGCCTGCTGGAAGATGGGAATATTAGGGCTGGTAATGGCTTTTTTTTTTTTGAGCTGCTG
>NW_008702997.1:0-1514 GCF_000695815.1 Acanthisitta chloris
AAAGGGGTAAAGAACCAGAGAATTTTGATCACTAAGACTAATTATAGGAATAATTAGAGCTGTAATACAGTATTCTTAAAAACCTGCTGTTTCATCTGTAGATGCTTCTGTGTTCTCAGGTCTCGAGGAGGCCAAACTTAGGTCAACAGACACAACAGCCTTTTTATCTTCATACACTCTTGCCTCTGGATTACGATATGCCTCTTCATTTTGCTTGTGCATGATACTCAAGTTCGCTAAAGGAAAGGGGAAATAACTGTTTATAGTCTTTTATTCTCATAAAAGGCACGTTCACCACAGAGTCTCAAAAATACAGGAGGTTTTGATGAGATTCCACTTTTCCTAGGCATATCAGCTACGAGAACAAAATGTTTAGGCAAACACAAGAATACAGAGGCTAAAGGTGAAATACTAGTAATTAGGTACATTTAATTAACTGGTTAAAAGATTTATTTTGCTGCTTTTCTTTTGTCAGGAATGATTCTTCACAACAAACCCCCTTCTCCCCTGCCCTAAAGTCCTACTAAATGGAAAGAAAAAGGGCTCAAGACAAGTTTGGGTTGGCAAGCATGTATTTAGAAACCAGGCCTCCTATCTCCTTAGAGCAGCAAAATACGTTTGAGTTTAGTACTGGTATTTTAAGTACTGAATCTCTATTTGGCTACTGTTAAGGGGGATAAGCACAGTTGAAGCATTAAAGTGTGTTTTGGTCTTTATGCCTTCAGTAATAATCCAAGTGCAGATTTCTCTATGGAAGCAAAGCAACACTTTCACCAAAATTTACATGGTGCCTGATCAAATATGTTAATTTCAACTCATTTTGCAATGTTATCATACCATACCTGGAAGGCTCTTTTCAAAACAAAATAGTACTGCACAATTTTCACATTATCTTTTGAAATAGTGCTTCTGATAATTATGAATTACTGTAGTCATTTAAGCACACAGATCCCAAGAACTCTGAAATACATTCCTCTCTGTAAAGCAGCCTTTGCATATATCAGAGTCTCAGAAGCTAATTACAGACATCTTTAAGAGGATAAAAAGACAAGTCACACTGCATAAAAAAAAAGAGACATGGCAGAAAACATGTCAAGTTTCACGACATTTGACTCATAGCTTATCCATCATGCTGTCAAGCTGTGGTGGGAAAAGTACTTTACATGTGTAATTCAGGAAAGCAGGGTAAAAAGCTTCTCTCTCTTGGTTCCTCATTTACAGATAAACTCCTCAGCAGATATGCACAGAGCTCAGGCTAGTATGAGACCTACATCTCCACTCACACCATTGTTAAAGCCTAGAGGAAAAAGCTGAACACGTAAATGCAGTGCCTAAAGTCAGGCAGTATCAACACCTTTATCTGCTCGGGGGATAAACACAAGCTTGGATACTTAATACAAGCTTCTAAACTTGTTATTTGGCCACAAAATCTTTAAACAGCATTTAAACTTTGCCCACTACCCTCAAACTACACTATTAATTTTGTCATATCATAGAGTGGTTTGGGTTAGAAG
>NW_008702998.1:0-1479 GCF_000695815.1 Acanthisitta chloris
CTAAGAGCTTTAGATCCTTCTTCCATTGCAACACCCGAAGCTGCGCACAGAATTCGAGGTGAGGCTGCACCAGAGCACAGCACAGCGAGACAGTCACCTCCTTCCGCTGGCCAGAAGTGCTTGCTGGATGCACCCAGGGAGAGGGTTGACCCTTTTGGCTCCTCAGGCACACAGTCACCAAGGAACACTAGTGACAGCTGGGAGAAGGTCCCGCTGTGAATTAGAGCTGGGCTCACGTAGTTTCCAGCTGCACTCACAAGAGCTATCGGTTCATCAGTGCTGGTCGGGGCACACGCCAGTCACAACAGGAACACCTCGCTCCCAGAGGTGGATGGAAGGAGAGAAGGATTCGTTTTGCCAACCTACAGAAACACAGCAATAAGCCTTAGCTGTACATTGCCCAATGCACATCACAACACAGTTTCACTGAGACAACAATGGAAAATAAAACACGGCTAGTCCTTGGCAATGGAAATAAGCAAAGCTGGAATCAGGCAAACTACAGCAGCTGAGGATGTGGTTTTGTGTAGAGTAATGGGAGGGCGTGAAATCTCAAAAACCCAACTGTTTCCAGGCTCGAAAAGGCCTTTTTATCAAAGGCAGTCCCTATGATGAGTACCTCAGGACCTATACTTGCATTCTAAAAGTCTCAGTCAGGATGAGATAATTTTCTTTCATTTTGTACAGTGGAGAGATGTTTTACAGAACATTCCATGGGTATTTACAAACTATACCTTAAAATTAAACTAAAAATCTAAGCTACAAACTCCCCTGAAAGGGTGTTAAACATTGCAAAAAGAAGGCCATGGTAGGACAAAGAAACATCCCATAGTTTTCAAAGTGCCTAACAAAAAACTGAATGCAGAAAAGCGTGTGTGAGATCCACCCTTTTTTTTAACTTTTATCTGAGCAAGTAACAAAAAAAGCTCAAGGCCCCAGGATTGTTCCTGGTACATTACTTAAACTGTTGATAGTAAGAAGAATGTCTTTGATATTCCTTTTGATTTACCAAATCCAGAACCCAGTAGGGCATAGTTTATTTTTTTTTCTCTTTGCTAGCTGCCAATCCCTGAAACTACCTGGGCTCAAAGAAGCACTCTAGCCTCTTTTAATAACTACCTACCCACTGCTTGTGGGTATGTGGCATGTCAGTGCTTCCTTGATGCCATCTCTCTCGGCTTCTCTTGCCAACTTCTTCTGCAGATCTGCAGTGCAGGGCAAACAATAGCCCCCACAAGCTTGAAAAAACCCACACCGTTCCATGCGCCTTCATCTGAGCAGCGGTGAGCACACGTGTTTGGCAATGCAGTGTGCAGTCACATGCTGTTCTGTTTGCAAAATGGGGCTTTCTTAATAAGCTAGTCCTCAGAAGCATTTGGGAAGTCCATAGGAATCCATCTCTTCAGATGCAATGTGAGCTTTGCAGCTAAGACCCCTGAAATACTTGCAGACTCTATCAGCTTTGCTGAAAGTTTCCAC
>NW_008702999.1:0-1532 GCF_000695815.1 Acanthisitta chloris
GGGAAAGAGATTAAATATTTCTGGCAGAACAGATTTCAGCACCTATTTCAATCATGTAGACTACTTACCTATGACCATTTCTAGATATTAAAAGGTGTATTTGATAAGACAGTTTCACACTAGTCAGATCCCAGCTTCTTTGTCATTTTTCTTAGGCACTGAAATTTAAATAAAAACTTATCATTTAAATTAGAACTGTTCTCTCCTGCTCTCCCTTATTTCTCCCTTTCAATTTTCAGTTTTGACTGGAATGCTCTAAGAGCAGCACTTAAACTAATTGCAATTTTTGCTTTTGCTTCACCCACCCTTTTCACTTCACTACTTTGTATCTTTACATAAAAGGTAGGGTGACCTGCTTCCTCTGAAGGTGATGCTAATGCAGTTCAATAAACAGCAGAAAGAACAGGGTGACCTGAAATGGTGCAAGGCATATCAGAAAGGCATTTCATTTTTTCTGTTATGAAAATGAGATTCTCCTTTAAGTGTGGCTATCGAGGTGTAGTAACATAATGTAAAGTAACATAGACTTAAAGAAGATGACCTCATTCATCATCCTGGGGTCAGCTAAAGTTGTTAGAAGCATTCTGAGTCCTGGTTAAAGAAATGCAATTTTTCACAGAAGAAATTTCTTATACCCTTTGGGACTGACCCTTTAAACTACAGCATACTGCTGAAGGAAGAGCAGAGCTTTCAGCATTAAGTGTTACAGCACCTGTGCAGAGAGACAGTTGTAGCTTGAAAAAAATGTTTTAACATGTTCAGCAATATGGAGTGAGCCTCTATACCTGCTCTGCTCTCATAATTGGTAAATAGTAGGAAAAGTGGACATTGCAGAAGGCAGAAGAGGTGTTCCACTGAGCTTACGATCAGAACCATAAATCTTGAATGGAGCACAGCTGCTTAGCTGTAATGCAAACAATTCAAGTAGCCAGTTCTTTTAGGGCTTTAGTTACTTC
Organism: Acanthisitta chloris; assembly: GCF_000695815.1. Taxonomy (NCBI): domain Eukaryota; kingdom Metazoa; phylum Chordata; class Aves; order Passeriformes; family Acanthisittidae; genus Acanthisitta; species Acanthisitta chloris. Next base: position 957 of record NW_008702999.1, read on the forward strand.
TCCCATAGCCAGAATTATTCAAATGTGCTTAAGAACTGTGTTCACAAGGAATTGATGAGGGGAGGAAACAAGACAGCCAGCCGCTAACGCAGAAATGTGCCTACAGGTTCAGAGCAAACAGTGCCTCTCACAACTGCTCCATGCCTCCAACCATATGGTGTTCATCTGTTCATCTCCCCAACCATTCATTTGGACTAGGATGTTGAACTGTGCCAAATAAGCTTCCCAGGGAGTTTTCCCTCAAAGATACAGTGGAGGAGGGTTGTATTATCTGAGCTGAGTCAATCCAACATGTCCCCTCCTAGCCTTTTTGAGTAAAAACAGGATGGAAAACTTGAGCAAACATCTTACCTCAGTCGCCATTACATCTGGCCCAATCCCTCACCCAGACACTCATGTTCCACAGTCCCTGTAATTTCCTTCTCAAGAGTATTGTTTATCTTCCTAGTCCCCTAGATTTATTACTGTCTCCTTCTGATTCATCACATTACTGCAAACAGATTTTTCTAAATAAAACATGCATTAAATAGTATTTAAGTTGCATATACTTTAAAAAAACCCCAAACAAACAAAACC
>NW_008703000.1:0-1495 GCF_000695815.1 Acanthisitta chloris
TATCTTGGGTTTAATCAACAGCATCTACAATGTTAGAATGTCATTAATATTTCTACTAAAAGCACCAAAAACTAGTTCACATAAACTTGACTTACTAAACTGATTTATACCGCCAAGGCTGCCAGAGGTCTGGACAAAAAAAGTCCCAAACAACGAAGAAGTGAAATACTCTATGGCAGGCCATGAATTTTAAAATAGTGTCAAACCATACTCAGTCTAGCCTTCAGTATTAATTTCTAACTAACGGTTCCCTCTCAGGTGTAATCTTTCATGGAGGGCTGTTTTTTAAACAGAACATGAGGCACCAACACAAAAACATAATGGGAACTTCCCCTAAGGAATCACCTTTTTAAAATTTCCTCACATCCCACTCTTTGAAAACTCAGCCCTCTAACAGATGGCTCTAAGCTTTTTCTTACCACTCAGTTGTACACAACCTTGCCGGTGAGAAAAGGGAGATTCACAGCTCACTACGACTGCAGAGGAGGGACAGGGGAGATCCTCTGCTTTCTCTCACGCTTCCTTGGGTGGGAAAGGAAATTGCAGAGCCCTTTGCTTGTGATTTCTCTGGCACATAGGAGCCAGCAGAGACAGGAAACTGGAAAACCTGGCTTGTCTTCCCCCCCTGCCTGCAGTGGCCCATGTCAAAGGATGATGGTGGCTTGAGCTGCTGATGCTTCTGCTCCCCAGATCCCTTCAAATATTTGGTGCCCACAGGGAACAGTCTGGTCAGGCAGGTCGGGCAAGCCAACACTCTGCTCTGCACTGCGTTGTCCTGTACAGCACAGGCATCCATCTCTTCCTTCCCCTTCTTTCAAACTCTGAGGACCACACAATTCTGTGAAGTGCATTTGCGAGTATCAGCTGTGCCTACATTTCGGTCAAAGGGGCCATATACAGTGAAACATGATGACTTATTTTTTCCAATACGACCTATATGTTGCTACATTACTGTCTCCTCTAGAGGTTTTACAATCTCTACTATCGGTCTGTAGATATTGTGCTTTTGAGACCACAGTGTCGCAAAAGTGATGCTGGGTCTCCATGTGACACACGGACACAGGTTTATACTTTACTAAGAAACTTGTAGGTAAATATTCTCTTGCATATTCATTTTGACATAAACAATGATTTTATTTCCACCAGCTTTTAAATGTATTTAAAAAGGTATTCTAAAGGCATTACAAAAATACCTTTCATGAAACAAAATGGAAGCCACTGACTTTTGGCAATAGTAGAAACATGTACATTTCATCATTATGTAAGATAAAGAGCTTTGGTAAACCACTCAGATGTCCTGGAAAAAATAAAGTTTTGCCTCTTCCCAAGTAAAAATGTAAGAGAACAACCAGGGATAAATATCAACTCAAGCAATTTATTTATCACACAAATGTGATAAAATTGGATACAGATCTATGGCCACCATTTGAATGAGTCAATAAGGGCAATAAAGGGTGGCACAGGGGTGTGTCTGTCTGTCTGCCTGTCTGTCTAT
>NW_008703001.1:0-1519 GCF_000695815.1 Acanthisitta chloris
TGCTGTCGAGAAGCCTATTAGGAATGACAAGTGTTGTTAAATGATATCTAGTGGTTTGATAAAATCAAGGAAAGATGAAGATGCTAAGAAAAAAAGGAAGACTAGAAGAGAGGGAGGGACCCAAGATGAGAGAGCATGATGAAAAAACACCATAGTGAAAATCCTCTGCCCTGCCTAATTCAACGTAGTGCACAAAAGAGCAGAGTTCTCCTCAGAGAACCCTGCTGGAATTTGAACCTGCTGCCTCCTGATTTGGCTGCTGGGACCAGAAGAAACAATACCATTGGGAGACTTATGAAAACCAGCAGTTATTGTAGTTTCCTGGCCAAAAACATCACAGACACCAGAGAGCTAAAGTGGGAAGAGATACAAACAAACATGGTGAGGAGGTCAAAGCCTCTGGAGACTTGAAGTGAGCAGAAAGCTTTTGTTTATTTTTAAAGGTAATGTGTGGTTTCATGAAGTGGGGAACAAAGGACTAAGGTTCTAGCTATGTCCCAAGCTAATGTCTGGATATCCTTTGCTGGCATCACCTGGTGTCCAGAAAAGTTCCCATGTTTAGTGATAACACCTTCTCCCACCCAGCTTCCTGTCTCCATGTGTTCCCCTGCTCTGTCTCCATGCCTGACTGTCCTTGGCCAGTGTCACTGACAATACAGCTGCCTACCTGAAGACATTTATTCTTCACTTCTTTCATGTTTGTAACTGAAGTAGCCTGACCTGAAACCATTGTTGTCCCTGAGAAGTAGGTCATATTTTGCCACTATAATAAAAACAGTAATATGTGAACTACAACTATATATATTCTTATTAGCACTGTTAATTAGAAAAGAAAACTTCGTTGGCTGAAAGGAAGAATCCAAGTGTGTAGTAATGTTTGAATTAAACACTGTGTGCATTTTCAGTGGAAATATTCTTTTTGATTGCTGAAAGTGAAGTGAATTATTCCCATAATGTTTTTTTGGAAATATTTACTTCCTGTGCAAAACAGCCTGTGAACTGTACCTCTCCAACCAATTAGGATGTTTAGTCATACAACAGTTACATGTAAGTAGCAAGATAGTGACAACACTAATGGAGAAGGTTTTATCAAAATGACTACTCTGTTGCTTGAAGGGAAGGAATTATAGCAAGGGCTGCAAAGAAGAAAATTACATGTTGTCATCGTTTGTTTCACACAGGGGGAAAGTTGTGTTTTTCCATGCTCAGTACAGTAGCAAATTCAAAGAGCCACATATAATACTGTATAATTCCAAATAAAATACAGCTACATTCTAAGCTTTAAGAACATGCCTGCTGTTATACAGGACCTGGGATACAGAGTAATGGTTCTCTACAGCATGAAGAAAGAGTCCATTCAAGCACCACAAACCTACCCCAAAACACTAGGAAGGGTAAAGTGAGCTTCAAGAATTACACAGGACCAAATAATGCTACTGCAGCTCTGTCTCTGGAAGGTTACTGCCAGAAAAGCAGAGGGAATGTTTGCACCCTCTACTCCAGCTCAAACCAGCACAGG
>NW_008703002.1:0-1529 GCF_000695815.1 Acanthisitta chloris
AAAAAAAAACAAAACCAAAACAACCAATCAGTAACTGGTCACAAACTCTTAGCAAGCAAATCGAATAAATAAATAGGGAAAACAGTGAAACAGTTTGTTTTCTATCACCTCACCCCCAAAAAGAGGTGTTTAATAGTTTAACAGTGTCTGTGCAGACTATTAGATCAATAGATAAGTTAGGTATTAATAAATAACCTAGCCTGAATAGCATTCACTCCAAAGTACCAACTGGAACTGCAGAACTGCTGGCAAAGCTCTGCAATGTCACTCCAAAAAGCTGAGGCAGTAGGACAGCCTTAGGTTTTCATGCAACCTCCATCTGTACAGAGGACCAATCTCCAAAGTAGTGATTCAGGAACTACAGAACACTAATCCTGACTTCCATTTCTGGCAATCACTGAAGACTCTGTAGTACAAAGTAATGGCACTGGGTACATTGACAAACATGCTCCATTGGAAAGAGCCAGCACAAATTCTGTAGAGTGAAATCTTGGCTCGGAGACCTGCGTGGCTTGGAATGTATCAGTAAGCACATGGCCAATGGGAATCAGTAGGCTAAAATTATTTAGATTTTCAGAAGGCACTAACAAGCTTCCACCACAGAGTGAGGCAGAATAGCTGAGCAGCTGTTAGATGAAGACAAAGTCTTTGGTTGAGACTAGTACTGATTTCATTCAAGGCCTTCCTCAATGCCTTGCAGAGAGCAGCACAGTGTGCAGTCTGCATCTGTGGACAATATTAAGATTTTTCTGAGTAGTGGTGCAGGTCTTGAAGACTTTTCCAGATCAAATGAATGTGGTGATATTCAGGGTTGATAATTGTAAGGTAATGTACCTGTAGAAATTAATCTAAGCCATGCCTGCTTAACCATGAACTCAGACCTCAGAGCTAAAATGAAAGAAAGGGGTCATTAGTGATGCTTCTCTGAAATTATCAGCACAATGAAAATCAGCAGCTGAAATAAGCCAATAAAATGGTTGGAATACTTTAGGAAAGATACTGAGAATGTAGAATCATCTTGACAGTGGAGAAAACCTTCATTACTGTTTCTCTACAGCCTGCTGTTTGCCTAGGGTTTGCTATGCAAATTTAAACCAGCAGCTGTTTCAAAGTAAATCATGAGATATGTCCACGTTCAATACTTCAGGCTGACTCCATAAATGGAACAGTAAGTTCCAAAATTCATATTCATCACAGCAGAAAAATAAAATGAAACATTTAGCTAGTCTGAAGACTATTGCTTCCTTAAGTAACTTACTTGTTGTTATTAATATTATTGAGTTTTTGCATTTAAAAAAAAAGGAGAGGGAGAAAATTATCCAGTTTTTTGGTAATGAATATTTCAATTAATATAAAATTGCAAGTATTACAGTGTCAGATGTCTTCAGAGGAAAATAACTGTGACTTGATTTAACAAGCCAAAAAACCCAATTTCCATTAATAAAAAGATGAAGTCAAGTATCATAACTGCTATCCAATTTTCTGAAGTATCTAAAAAGTCAGGTAAGGAAAGAACTACTGTGATAAGT
>NW_008703003.1:0-1523 GCF_000695815.1 Acanthisitta chloris
CTCTGGGCAACCTGTGCCAGTGCCTTTTGGAAGGACACACGGAACCTGCCAACTCAACCACTTGACTTGGGCGTAGGAAAAACTTTTATTTACAACATGTTAATTAAAAAAATACTTGACAAAAAAGGCATACAGTATTTTATACTAAAAGAATAAAGATTTTTATTAAGCACTGTAAGTTGCATTCAATAGCCTTCAAAGACACCACACCACAATCCATCTACAACCAGCCAAACCCAACAGTAGTTCATTCTTGCACAATCCATGAGTTGGGGCAGAACTCCCTTCAACTTACATTAAGATACCTACTTAGCTCTGGCGGGCAGGGAATGGGGAATTACACCTCATTTCTGATCACTAATGTGTGATGAAGAGCATCAGGAGAATTATATGAAAACGAATATAAAGAAATGATTCTGATTTTGAAGTACATTAAGTTTGGAAACACTAACAAAAACATCAAAATGATACAGGTATATTTGCTTATACTAAATTCTTGATGGGAAAGTTCTCAAGAACAAGCCATTTGTTTCCTGCTACAGAAGGGGGGTACTTTTTTTTTTTTTGAAGATCAAAGCGTTTTTTTTTTGTTTTTCACAGAATTTCATATTTGCTAATATGAAGGCATAAAACAGCAACAGAGAACAATAATGCATACAGCAATGAGTACACCAGGGTAACGTTGATATTCAAAACGGCTAGATAATTTTTTTTTTAAAGTTTTAGAATAAATGCAACAGAGGTCAATAATCACAAAATTTTAAGGTTAGAGCAAGATCAGTCAATGACTAAACATAGTTAACATCTTTTATAGGACTATTACTGATTATTAGCTTTTTTTGTTTTGCAAATGGGCACAGTACTTGTAAGAATGGAAGAAAGAGGACAATAACATGCATAATATTAACTACACACTTTAAAAATCATGAACCATGCAGAAGTTTAGCTCAAATAGTAGTACTAATGGTCTACGTCTGATTCAAAACCACATAGTTCATTGATCACGGATGCATGGTATTAGTCACAAAAAGTTTCCCAACACATTGTGTTTGTTTTGAAAGGTCGTTTGCATCTTCTATGATTTCAAGTTTATCTCCGTTTAACTCGCTCGTAACGTATGTATGATGTCTATTGAACTCAGCAGAACTGCAGTGTTACTGAGGATTGGTACTCTCAAGAGTTTGCACATTTTTAACACAAAAGAACCACGGCAACGGTGATGAGATTTCAGAAAGAAAAAACTGTGGTTGTGCCTTTTTCCCCCCATAATCATGAAATCAAAGCCTTAAAGAAAGCTTTATTGTGACACAGTAATGCAAAATCAAATATAATGGCATACATATGGTGCCAAGTACTAAAAATTATAGTTTTAAGCTATATATACTTAAAGACTGCCAAAATTTGTTTTCTTTATATTTCAAAAAACAAAACTACAAGCTTTTGTCATAACCAGTTTAAACTTTATGTATACTTCATTTTAAGTGCGGGAGTCAAATGCTCTTCATTCTCTTTTTTTTTTTTTT
>NW_008703004.1:0-1532 GCF_000695815.1 Acanthisitta chloris
CCACCCTCTTGGTAAAGAAATGCCTCCCAATGTCCAGTCCAATCCTCCTCAGTAAAACAAAGATTTGTGTGGTTCTTAATGTTCCTATATGACTGTTAATTTTGTTACTAGCTGTAGGAAAATACTGTGTTTAACACCTATTAAAGGTTGAAATATTAAGGAAAATACCACTTATTTCAAACAGTTGATGTGGAACCTTGTATTAAAACAGATCCTTAGCCGAAAATATATTGTGTGCGTCAGCTTACCTAGGCACAGTACCTGGAGTAAAACATGATGCTCATTACCAAAAAAAGTCAACTGAAAGAAGCTGGTGTAGTTACATTGCTAGTAACAGATTTGGCTCTTTGCTTTCAGCCCTTTTGACTATATTATTTTTTTTGGCAGCTGTGGTGATCTCTTTTCCAAACTTACATTGCTAGATAAAGTTTTATTCAGTGATTTATGCCAGACGGGAACAAAGGATAGTTTCCTTCCAGTTTTTAGGACAACATTTGCTATTGTCTGTGAAATTCCAGACTGGGGTTGGCTAGAGGGGCAGCAGAATGCAGGATTGCATTTTAACCCTGTACACTTATTTTTATTTGGTAGCAAGCAAAAGCAAACAGCCTTTGTTTGTAGTATATGGCTATTATTCTGTCCTTCTCAGCAGCTGGTGTTGGTGCTTCACCTCAGGTTTTGTTGCACTCTGTTTACACTTAGAGTTTTTAGAAATTCTCTTTTGGGATGGCACCTCAACATTTGTGTCAAGTTCTCTCTAACAGGGTGAGTTAATTAAACAAGAAAGTCCAAATTTGGTTTCAAAAGGAAAGTAAAAAGAGTTCTACCATTGGTATACTGATGGTTCATAATGTCTGAGCTTAAAATCCAAGTACCGTATGCCTTAGCCCCAGTGAAGGACACTTACTTAATCATTTTGAATGAAATACAATACAAATGAAGTAAATGCAATATCAGGGATTAAAATAGAGCTTACACATATGTGTAGTAAAAGTATTCTTGGGGCCTTTAATTTGGTGCTGTCCTTGGCTCAGATTTCTACAGTGGCTCAGTGCCATCTTGAAATGGCACAAGGTAACAGCAGCAGCTTTCTTGTATTCTGTCTGTGTATGGGAGTTGGGAAAAAAATTAAATTGCAGAGAGAAAGAAGCAGAGCATTACAGTTTTGTATTCATCTAGTCCTGTTTTCTGTCTGTACTGCACTTCATGGGGCTGTGCAAAACCTCACTCAAAAAGTTGCATGATGTCAAGGTTACAAACTTTACAACTGGGAAATGCAAAAGGTGCACAGAACAGCACAGGGGCATTGCATTGCACCTGGGAAATATTTAGGATAATTGTGTTAATAAACTTCTCTTTTGAATAGACTGTAAACCTAACTAACAGTGAAATGAAAAGTTTTTCATTAGGAATGACACACATTCAGCACCCAGAAATCTTCTGTAGTCTAATAACTTCCAAAATTACAGCACTACAGCCCAAACGGATCTCTTAATAGAAAAACAGCACACAGAAGAATTCAGTAACTTTTA
>NW_008703005.1:0-1477 GCF_000695815.1 Acanthisitta chloris
TCTGTCAGAACCTGAAATTAACCCCCAATTTCCAAGACTGGATCAGTAATTTTGTTGTCTGCACCCACATAGGAGATAAAGGCTTCAGGATCCGAGAGGACTCTGGCAGCAGCAAAAGACAGCAGTGAGGATTATTGTTTGTACCAGTGACTTTAAGCAGAGCTTTGCACTAGCAATAAACATCTAAACAAATACAGAGCAGGCTAGAGACACCAGCTAGTGCTCCATTCTCCATGTGGGAACATGATTGAAAAGCACCAAAGATATATGTGCAGACTCTCCAAACATCTCCAGTTCTCTTGGGCCGTTAGGACCTAAACCATCTCAATTTCTTATGAAGACAGCCCTGCTGAGAAAACTGTTGTGCATTCCCAGAGTTGCAGGACACCTCAGCTTTAGTAGGAGAGCTCAGCTTTCCACCCCCTCCTGAGGATGAGTAGATAGATATTTTTTTTCTCATTTTCTGTATATGCTTTGAGCATGCTGGGGAATGTTCCTCCACCACCTTAAACAACTGTTAATGTTCCTCCACCATCTTAAAAAACTGTTACCTAGCAATTTTCAGCAAACAGCATTTAGACTCAGTTGGCATTTTCTGAACTGTACAAGAGCTGTTACCACCACAACTGCTCAGAGCACAGGAGGGACTCCACCACTCTCATTTGGTTTGTGTGTTCCCTCATTGGACATGACATCACCTCTGCAACACCTCCAGCTCAAAGCTCAGAAGAATGACCCATACCTCTGCATCTCTGGGGAGAGCCATAAGCCAGCAACAGGAGCCATGAGTTCCTCCAGGAAAGCTTTCTGCCGCTCATAGTCCTTAAACTGGTTGCTGATGAGGACAAGGGCCTCCATAAGAGCACATTTCTCCATCTGCGTCAGAAGTAGCTCATTGGAGAGCAGCTGCTTCACATGGCTGTACAACATCTCAAAGTTTGGCTGGAAAACACATCCAAGCACAAGAACATTACGCATTTGGTGTGGAGGGATGTACTGTACAGCTAGAAAAGCATGTCTGTTACCTTTTCTCTACCTAGCCATCTCTGCCTCAGACTCAAGTTTCTCTGAATGTTCAGTCTAAGAGAACTCATCTTCTTCCCTACCCATGTATCATTATCTTATTACCATATATCTCCAGAATAACTAAAGTAAGAGGAAAGCTCTCTCTAGGCAATCATATCCTTTTCAGCAGTGTCACACCTCAAAACAGTTCTGGTGCTTTTATTTGTTCACAGGAAGTACCTTGCTCCTATGGCTCTCAAGTGCTGAACTTAGGACTCTTCCATCTCTTTGCTCACAACTAGACGGGTAACAATCCATACAGTTACTACCACCTCCACAGGAATTGCTGAGTTTCTTCCCTAACTTCTCTAGTTGCAACCGCATCTACTTTGCATAATTTTGCATAAGCATTAGCAATCATCCCCTTCAGCCTCTGAACATCTTTTGGGGCAGCCCTGGGCCCTTGGCTCTT
>NW_008703006.1:0-1532 GCF_000695815.1 Acanthisitta chloris
TTTTTTTTTACTCTGCAGATATATTTCATGCAAAAGCTATGCCGACCTTTAAAGATGTTTTATGTTTTTGTCACAAAATGTGGTGACAGTGCTTGTTTCTTTTAATATCAAGAAACCCCACATCTAAAAGGCTTTTTAAAAGAATAGCAAAATGTCTGGTTATTTCTGGCTTTATGAAATGCAAATAACCATACAGCTCTAAGGTTACTATATATACAGGAATATAGGGGAAGTTTTAAGAGACTAATATTAGTGTTTCATCATATGGGAAAGGAACTATTATTTTAAAAGAAGTTAGTAAATTTTCAATCAAGAATGTATCCATTCCTTTAATTTCTCACCACATTTACTCCTTTACTGGAGGTGATGGCTTCTTTACCTTGTGGACATGCCTAGAAATAATAGGTATATGAACAGTATTGCCCTACTAACTTATGAAATTTTCAAAAATCCAACAAATAGATATTCTTTTCCCCAAAATATACAGCGCTATTTTTGTTTAGGGTGTTTACTTAACATGCATTTGCAAGGGTAAATAAGGGAGGCTTTAGCAGTTTTGGCATTGAATTTCCAACTAGCAGGTAATACTATTCAAACTGTATTTGTATGAAAGCAGGGCAACAATTTAAAATACACAGTATGGGATCTATGTACATATATGCTTGAAAAAAAGAAATATCCCATTCCCAAAAGGCATTGTGTTGCACTGGGAGTCTTCTAATATTCACATTTCTGAAGTGTGAATCATAGTAAACTCAGTTAGATTTTAGTCCAGAAGAGCAAGGGATAGAGTTTAAAATGAAGAGTGGCATTTCAACTTGTTATCCACAAAGCGTTGCATTATGACAGAGGAAAACAAGGTTAAAAAACATATAATTGCTTCCTTTTGGGGAAGATTTTTAAGCAAATGTATCTATTCCATTCTGTGGTGGTTTTATACCTTTTGTTGAGGACATGTTATTGTTACTGCATCATGACTTCTTTTCTGTATATGTAAGCAGACACTTAATGACACACTGTAGGCTTCCATTGCATAGCTGCAAAAGGGAATGAGTCATCTGGAAAAGACCAGCTGAAATGAAAGGGTGCAAACTTCTTTTTTGTCTTGCTTTGCAAAAGAGCCTAATAATAAAAATGGCATGTGCCTGTGCATTTTAAAAGACCCAGGATGATCAGACAGTTCCATACAAATATAAGTGCAAAATAGCCAGGATTTGATATTTATGGATCAATGAGCATAAAATTTTGCTGAAAACGTTTAGTATTTGAAGTTTACTTTACTGCAAGCTGCAGACAGGAAACACTAATGCACACAGGCTGCTTCCTACCCCATGGGAATTCTTCATTTTTCTTTGGTAATTCAGTTTACGGACACTCGCTGAATCAGTTCTGCAAATAGCTGTTGTATGTACCTGATAATGATACTGCCTCCATTCTTAATAGCTAGATTGCATCAACCTGAACTTAAATCACTAGGTCATATTTGTAAACTGATCTCATTGATTTCAGTAACACTAGTTGTGAAGAAACGA
>NW_008703007.1:0-1521 GCF_000695815.1 Acanthisitta chloris
CTGGAGACACAGGGACACAAGGTCTCTGGGGTTGTCAAGGTCCTTGCTTTCTAATTACTGAGTTTTTCTGGTGTGCTTGGATATAACTAGCAAACCAATCGAGAAGATAACTCCTTCCAGCCTTTGTTTTACTTGTGAAACAGGATCTCCAGTCTCTTGATCATACTTGGGGAATTTTTCTGCACTGCTTCTGGCATAAATTCAGCCTACCTGTCCAGGACTCTTACCCGATGCTAGATGAGGTCTTGTCAGTGCTTTGCAAATGCTATTAATAATTTCCTGCTTCTACTGGCAATATCCCAAGCCCCTTGGGCCTCGTTCGCCTTTTTGTGCCTTTAGCTCATTGGTGGTTCATAATCACCCATGACTGCTACAACTAAGTTCACCTCCTCCTCAGTCATGTCCAACTGACACACTCCCTGTCTCACACAAAAAGCCCCAACCCTGTGATTAGTCTTGCATTTCGTGCTCTTGAATTTCAACTCGTTCCTGCGTCTCGGTGCTCAAGGTTGTCTGCTGCTTTCTGTTTGATCTCCCGTCTCCTATGCATTCACAATGCCTCCCCCTTCTGCGTCATCAGCTGGCTTAACCTAAGCGCTTCCACTTCTTATGACAACATCATTCATGGAAAGAAGAAACAAGATCGATCCCAGGATCAGTTCCAGAGAAACTCCAGTGGTGAACTCTGTCTAGCCTGCTACTGCCTCTGTCCAGAGGAACAGCTTCTGTACCCAATTTCTATTTCTTCCACTAATCCCATCATCTTCAGTTTAATTAGTAATTTCCCTGTCACTCCATTGAGCACAGCTTGCTGCATTTGTCTAGAAATTTGTCTAGATAAATTGAGATGAGCAGGCCGTCTCGGCCGAACGCTTTCCATGGCATGCTGAGCTGGTTCTGCTCCAGCTGTTTAACCATGCTGGCCTGCAAGTTTTGTTCCAGGTCTTCGCATGCTACTGACCCATCCTATGAACTACCCAAACCCCGGAGTAAAAACATCAAACAAACAAGGCATGGGTATTTCGTTCACAACCCCAAGTATGGTCCTTTTTCCCCTGTGAGAGGTTCTGCCTCTGGAAATGTTGCCACCACACCTGCATTTTGGCATAGTAGTTTGTTTGGAAATCCCAAATACCTGCTTGTCCTGGCTGCGGCGCATTGACATGTCTGACTTTTGTTTCTTACTTCATTATACCATTCAGTCTTTATACTGCCATTCTCTATCTCACATGTTAGCCTTATACCCAGTGCTATCATCTCCTTCAGACTGGCTGAGGGTCACACCACAAACACCTTTGCTGCTCGGTAGAGATATTGTGTTGAACAGATGCTGAACGATATTTTCCCTGGTGTCATAACACCCTTTGTAAGATTTATCTCAACTCAGCTTGCTGTGCTGTCCTTACTGCTTTCAGGTCTCTAGAGTACTCTCTTTCTCTCATCACCAAAACTGATAGGGAAGGACATTGATATAGTGGGAAATGTATTTCCCATAGTTAGAATCATAGAATCATCAAGGTT
>NW_008703008.1:0-1526 GCF_000695815.1 Acanthisitta chloris
TCACCGGTTTGCTTTTCAAACCAGCACTGGGCCAGTGGAATAGATGTGTGGGAGAGAGGAGAGCCTCTGGTAGTACTTATTTAACCTTTGAACAAGCTCTCCAATGCTATTACAAAAGCTGCCTGTGTCTAAGTTGTGCATGTATGTCAACCTATTAATGATCCCATTGAAGCCACTGGAGATTATGCAATGTATGAAGGAAGCCCCTGCTGTACGCCAAGCCTATGTTATTACAAAATGAGATGAAATTATGAGACACAGTCTTTAATGCACAATTGGCTAGTAGTGTTGCTGCAACTTTAGAACACAGGGAAATCCCCTCCTGGGCAACACTAATGCATGATATCATAAATCCATGTATGAGAGATGTGATGGAGCGATTTCTGCGGTGAAACCAAAAATACAAGTTGTAATGTCAGAGAAATTGACCATTCCTGTGAACCAGGATTTACGAATTGTCTGCCCAGAAATCAGAGGTGGAAAGAGCTATATAATCAAGCATTATCATTAGGCATTCCAAAAACTGCAAGTCAGAGACAGTCTGTTGGTATTATTCAGAGCCTGATGCATTTCTGAGACAAGATGACAACAATCCGAGAGAAAATGCTCTGAACACACAGACGCCAACACCGGCATCAGCATTAATTCCATGGAGGGAGAGTAATCCTTTCTCTTCCCAAGATCAGAGATCAAAAAACAAGAACGCCTGAATGGCACCTGGACCTGCCAGTCCAGCAAGTAGAAGCATATCCATGGATTGATAACAACGGCCCATATATTCTGATTCCAGTTGGCCCTTGTCATCAATTAACCAAATTCTTAATAGTACAGGAGCTCAAATTTCAATATTAACACAGCATGATGCCAAAAAGCTGGGTGTGCAACCTGGATGGTAAAGAGTTAAAGTCACTGGAGTGAATGGAACAAGTGTTGTGTGTAGAACTGCTAAGGTTAATTTATGGCTACCAGTGGAGAAGTGCGTGCCCTCTACTCACTTTGCAGTTAAAGATCACAATGAAAACCTTCTGGGGTTTGATGTTTTCAGTGGTTGAACCTGGTGTCTGCTGGACAGCATCATGTGGTCCTTCAGTTCTAATATCAACTCTTATCTGGATGGGAATTCAGAAGTTATACTATGCCTGCACTCCCCAATTCAAAAATTAATTGTCTCGCACAAAAAGGAATTTCTGAGGCTGCAGTCGATTTGGAAAAATGGCAAATAATTTCCCAAGCACACTCTCCATATAACTCAACAGTGTGGCCAGTAAAGATGCTGATCAGGCAGTGGGATTTTACAGTTGATTACAGGCATTTAAATGCGAACACAGGCCTATTAACAGCTGCAGTACCCAATATTGCAAATCTACCAGCAACACTACAAGCAGCCACACACCCATGGATGACAGTGCTAGATATAAAGAAAATGTTATTTATTGGTTCCCTCACAAAAGGAGGATAAAGAGGAATTTGCTTTTACCTGGGAAGGTGTAAACTATACCTTTGTTGGGGCCTGGCTAGCAGAGGAG
>NW_008703009.1:0-1518 GCF_000695815.1 Acanthisitta chloris
AGTTGATCTGTACTCCCCCAGCCACAGTTCATGGCATATGTTTGTGCAGGCTGATTTTAAGTTAGCTCTGATCCATGAATTATGTTTTTATTTTCCTTTTATCATTCCCTTTGGCTGAAACAGTGTCTATAAATACCGTATCACCCAAACACTGAGATGGTGGAAAACTGGTCAGGAATGCTGTATGCCCACAAATCCCTCCTGCTTTCCTCCTGTCTCCCCAGATAAACAGCCCATCTCTAGTTATTCATCCTAAAGTCACCAATGCTTAAGCAAGTAGCTGGCAGGTACTAAATAATCAGAGGAGAAGGAACGACTTTTGGGGATACTGAGTCCCTTTTGCAGGCTGAATAGTACTGTTTTGCTTTGTGGTGGTCGCAATCATGTCTGAGGTTTCTCAGACTCTGCAAAAGGCAATCTTTATAGCTCACAAAATACCCAGATGAAGTATCCTATACTCAGGAATGATATTTATTTTTAACTTTTCTAGTTGTACCACCAGTGATGCTGATACTATGCCATTAACTTACACTTCACATTTTAATATTGACTATATATGCATCCTTTGCATAGCTGTTCAATCTAATCTACATTTCCATCCAGCCCTTTTCCCCTCCCCTCTATCTTGATCTAGCTGGCAAATCAATGAGGCTGCTCTTTAGATTTGGAGTCTTTGGAGATTAACATGACTGAAGAAAAGATTATATAAAAAGGGAGGGGGAGAACCATTGCACTTTTACAGTGAAGTACTGCCAAGGAACAAGCACAAATAATACAGGGTACAATATGTTTGGAAAACTTGGGATATACCTACACTGCAACTGGCAGTAATACTGACTTTTGTATAGGTCAAATCTGAGCTGGCTAATAATGTTGAAGGTTTTGAACCATGCACTTAACATGGGCTGTACAAGCCAAGCAAGAATGCTATGGGTGTTCATGCCAGCTGAGGTAGCCATCAGCAAGGCTACTATTGCTGGAACCAAAAATTGCCAGTTCAAAAGTTACTTGGCATGTACCTCTGCAGTCAGTTCCTGTAGGCAGACAGAGACACAGCCAGAACTGACTTCCTTAAGAAAAACAGCACAAACCTCCCCCCCAGCTTATTGTAAGTGGATGGGAGATGTACAGTTCAGCCTGAGGAAGGTTTGTGTAGTCTCTAGCCAGACTCTCCAGACCCAGAGTTCAAATCTGGCAGTGCAGTCTGTGTAAACTGGTATTCCTTTCGATTCAGACAAAAACAAGAGCTTCAGCTTTCTACGTTGTGAGCTTCTTAACCTTTGGCCATACAAGTGTGTACTCAGCATGCATGTGTTAACATAAAATTCACTCAGGGCCTTAATCAAAGGCCACTGTAATCAATGTAAAGAATAGGAGGAAAGTAAGCAGATGTTCATCTTCTAGGGATTTTTCAGTGGAAGTTGGGTTCCTATTTATTTAAGGTTGACTTGAACATTTTAACTTTAACTTTTGGGTTAAGTTGAACCAAGTTCTCTAGCTATAGATATATATATATAT
>NW_008703010.1:0-1526 GCF_000695815.1 Acanthisitta chloris
TCCTGTCACTGCTCACCAGAGAGATCAATGCTGCCTCTCCACTTCCCTTCCCTTATGTGAGTCAATACACAACAAATTTTACACTGCATTTCAACTTCCAAAACCGATTTGGGAAAGAACAAGAAAAAAAACCAAAACCCAGACATACTGTTTGTCCTTCGATTGCTGCTCTTTGCCTTCCCAAGACGTCCTGGAGCTGAGTGAAATGCTGGATGAAGGACACCACCTCTGCCTGGAAGCGCTGAGTGTGCACGTACTGCACTGAGGCCATGCGCAGCGTGACACGCATGTCACACTCCCTCTGCAGCAGAGGGTCTGCCCTGCCATACCTGGAGGAGAGGTTGAGATGGAATTCAGCTCCCTTAGCTGCACTTGACAAATAGCTGTCAAGTTTTTGTGTTCATTTTTTTCCCCTTAAAACTGAAGGATTTAACCCAATGCGCGGCGCAGCGTTAACATCATCTCCATCACAGATATGGAAATCTGGTTTGGTACTAGTTATTTCTAAATTATAGACTGATTATAAGTGTTGCTGAGTTTTAATTAAGCAAACAGGAAAATTCTATGTTTGGAATGCTTTCATCTCTACCTAGCAGATACACCTTTGGTGATTTTATACCAACAGTGGCTCACGAGGTGAGCACTCCACTGTGTGATGATGTGTAAATTCACCTCTGAATCAGTGAAATTCATTCCATAGCATTACTTGGATAATTTCCAATCTGATTAATTCTAGTGGGTGGAGGAAGAGGTGGAAAACCATGAAACATCACAGCATAAGAACTGTGGCTTAACACAAAGCTGAACTTCCTAAGTAAACTGGGACAAAAGCAACCCTTTAATTCCAAAATTAAGGAGCAATGGAAAATCTCTTCCAGCTTTTGCAAAAAACCTGATGGTTTATCTAGGAACAAACTATCACATGAACACTTTCCAAAACAGCTTTAGAGAGAAATAAAAAGCTGATTTTCCTGATAAATCACAGGCATTGCAGACAAAGAAGAGTTAAAAAATCATCAAGTTGATGACTCAAAACGTTCTGAGTCTCATGCAGGTCCCAGGATCATGCAGAGCTGACAGTTGGTGGGTTTGGGTTCTGGTTTGGTTTTTTGGAGGGTTAATGGAGTAAAACTGAGTACCAAGAAGTTGAAGTTCATACTTAAAGATGTGGAAGATCAGTGCTTCCTCCCCACTCGTAGTGAACCGTTCCCTGTAAAACTCCCCGTGAGCTGTCAGATCACTGAGGGACAGACTTCCAATGCTTCCCTGCAAGGCCAAATCTCCCTCTGCAAAACAAAGCACACACAGTCAGGATCCTCCAACACAGGTAGGTTAAAAGTTTCTATCAGTGCCATAACCTCCTTACAAGTAATTAAATCACACTCAATTAAACACAAAGCTCGTGTTCAAAGCAAATCACCTCTCCCTGCTGCAAAGAGATTAACCTAACAACACTCTGAGCTTTTTGATGTGCTCCCATCACTGTGATTTGTGAAAATATAGACAGAACTCCCCTTTTTTTTTTT
>NW_008703011.1:0-1511 GCF_000695815.1 Acanthisitta chloris
AGAGTCAAAGCAAAGTGCAGTGACTCATGAATTCATTTTCAGAGTGCCTTTGCCTTATTACTTCAGTTCAATAAGCACCATCCTTTTCTTTCTCTGTATCATTTATATGTGTAAACTTTTAACATCAGGGCTCTGTAAATGGCCTTACATAAAAAAAGCAAAATTACTTGTACATTTGTTCCTTGATTTCTCTCTACTTTTTTTAAGAAGAAAATTACTGAATGGATGACAGATTATGTATGGGTTGATTGCAAACAGATAAGAGGCTACAAGATCAACTTTGATTTAATTTTGTATTTTCAATATTCAACATAATTGGCAGAGAGCTTTTCAATAAGTATTTCTGTTCAGCTTTGCAGCACGGATAAGAAGATAAATGCTAAATTCCCTCATCAAATGGAGGACAAACAAAAGAAACTGATGAGTCTGTCCCTGACATATATGGTTGTTAAACAGATCCCAAGCTGACAGACTGCTCCTTCTGTCTCCACTTTATTGGTGACAAAGTATTAAATATTTGTCTAGAAGAGCCATTCAGCTTAGAAAGCAGTGACCCAGCTGTACTCAGTCAAAGATGTATCCCCTAATGTTTTACAAAGCAAATAGCATTTCTTCCTGAATTGGAATCATTCTCTGATATGTCAAATCTGTAGATTTCAAAAATTAATCTTAATCAGAAAAAAAAAGGCAGGAAAAGCACAGCTTTGCGTAGTATGAAGACTTAAAAAGATTAGCATTTCATCAAAAAGTAATAACTACTTTAAGGCAGATCTTGGTATGCACGTCTACAGGAACAAATTCTTTTCATTTGCATTATTGAGAGGTGAAATAACCTATGCTGCTGTCAGTAATTACAGTAATTTGTGCAGAAAATGACATAGGTAGTGTTTGTTAATGACTGGCAAACTGTGATCAACTGTCAGCATAAATTTGGTTCCTACACCTGAAACAGCTGGTGTGTAGTTTGTGTGTAGAAAGTGAACCATTTTTCACAATTTGAACCCAAGTTAATATATAATGTAAAAACAATAAGCCAATGAAAACTCTTTGGATCTTCTCATTGCAGTTGTTCCAGGTTTCTATAACTGCCTGCCTGTCTCTTGGTGCTGCTGAGGAGCCATGGCCTGTTAATTTTTTTCTTTGCCCAAGAGTTACATGTTTGAATTTGTGTAGCATCAGGGATTAAATAAGGTCAAGTGATCTTTAGGAGCATGAACAGTGAGATAAAAATCCTTCAAGATTTTGTCGAATTGTCTGATGAAGAAAGGAGACAGTCAGGGAAAGGGGACTTCTCTTAGTTTTATACCAGTGAGATCAAACTCTGCCATGCTGATCCCATTTCCAGATACTTCTTCTCAAAATTGAAACCTTGGAGAATGGATTGCTTATCAGTTGCATATAAATGGAAATGGCTTTTTTAACAGGAGATGAAGTTAAAATAAATACAGATATAAGAACATATTTATGGTAATGAGGCTAATTGCCTTAAAAATTTTTTTGGAAAAAAAAAA
>NW_008703012.1:0-1499 GCF_000695815.1 Acanthisitta chloris
GGATTTGGGTCTGGCTGCAGCCTCAGCCCTGGCACATGCTTTTGAAGCCAGGGATCTGCAGGAGATGGAGGGCTCTGACATGCAGCACTCACGCTACTTTCCTCTGTGCCACAGCATTCATGTGGCCAGCAGCATGAATTTCTTCCGCAGCATGACTTATTTTCAGTTAATCTGCACTTAGTGGGCAAGGTGCCAACTGCTTTCACTAGGGAGAAAATCCAGAGGCCTCCAAGACATCCCTGTCTCAACATCTTGTTTCTGACTGGAATTAATATATTAGCAATAGCAAACCAATACTTTGACTTCCTTCAGTATTGCTCCTGCAGCACAACTGCCTGTTCCCAGACTGCTGCAGCCACCTGCCCCAAAGTACTCAGGGTTTAAAAACTTCAGAGAAGACAAAATTTGCTTAGTTAGCTAGTTAATTAGTTTGAACCAAAACTGCTTTCTGATCTGCCTGAAGTTAAAACCTCACTTACAAAACACATAATTCACTATTCCCAGGGGCAACTTGTCCATACAGTTTCCTCCTGCATTCCACGTTTTAGGCAAAAAGCTTTTTGCATGCTCTAAAAATTACATTTAAAACCCCAAACAGATATGATTATCTAGAAATAAACACCACAAACCAAAGCAATAAATATAGATGCTGCTTTCAAAAGCTTAATCATTTGCTGTCTCCCTTTAACTCTGTTCACACTTAAATGTCACACCAGGTATCATCTCATCTATTTCAGTATGACAGGGTTTGCTACCCCATGGGCAAACTGCCAGGAGCCACTGCTTGGTCTCTGCTTACTGCAGGATTACACCTTGGGGAAATGGGATGCAATTTGCAAATTCTCCTTCATCCAGCTTCATCCTATCCGTGTAATATGGTATATGCAGGAACAGTAAATTGCTGTAGCTGGAGTGCACCTTTCCCTCCAGCTGCAGCAGCTGAAGGAAGCAGGATGGCTCCAGCCCTGCACAGGAGAGCACTCATTGTTTGTAAACCCAACCACTGATTCAAGTGATACTATTTGTGCTGATGCTACACATTCTGCCATGACCCACATTTGGGATTTTTTTTTCATGTTATAAAAAGTTTTAATTAATTTCTCTGCCATCTTCTGAAAGTAGGAAACAGCACACATGAGTGAACAGCCTGGAAAACATGTAGTGGCTTCTCCATGAGGATTTTGTAACAGACAAAGCTGGAATAGTGTTGGAAATGAGAAAATGGATAGTAGGGTTGTCCAAAATCAGGTCCTCAAGAACAACCTGAAGTGGTTTATATTACCTCAATTAAAGCATCCACTGAACCTCCTGAATTCTGACATTGTTTCTTACTCACATGATCCCGTCCTGTCGCTCCACAAACCCTCCTGCTGCTGTAGGGATGAATTGGGCTGATCAAGCAAAGGTGGGGAGGTGACTCAGTTGCCTCCCTTTGCTAAAACTTCCAGGGAAAGGCAACTGAGCCTGAGGAGACCGTGGGAGAAGGAAAGGCACTCGGG
>NW_008703013.1:0-1534 GCF_000695815.1 Acanthisitta chloris
CTGGAGCCCCATAAAGTAAGGCTGGTTGCAGCTATTAAGGGAGAAGCTGAGGTGTTTGGGAGAGCAGTCATTGGTATATATTAGTTGGAGAGAAGTGCTCCCTGACTTTCCATCAGCAGGGCTTACCATGGCACTTCATCTTTCTCTGGTGGCAAGAGAAGCCTGCCAGATTCTCTGTGGCTGGTTTTGGCTCTCTGTTGCAGGTTTGTCACACTGAAGTTTAGTTTTGCTTGCATTGCTGAAAATGGCTGTGTCTGGCAATAAGCCTAAGGACCACAGTTGTTAGATCAGTGAGCAAGGTCTCAGTTCATCCTGTTTGGGTATATCAGTGTGCTTCAGGATCATGAAGCTGAGAAATGCAATAGCTGGACCCTCTGAGCAGGGGAAGATGGCTGAAGCCCTTTCTCTATAGGCAGCGATGCTGTAGCAAAATCAGCATATTAAATGGATTTACACTTTATACATGGTATAGCCCCTTTTACATTCAAATTCACATAAAAGAAATGGTGAAGTCTGCTCTTCCTCACCCACTCAGTGATGTGGTGTAGGTGTTCCAGTGACACACTGAGTTCATAGCACCATTTCACAGCTTCTTGTTAATGCATGCCACAATTGCAATCTCATTCATGGATGACACTGATATTGATTCATCAGCCTAAGCTAGGAGCATTAATGATGAGTCTTTCATACAGTTCTTTGATGGCTCTGATGTTTGATACCAGTGCAGTAAGCTGGTGTTGGCTGATGTAGGGTAGGTGGTCCCAATGGACAGTTTTTTTAACTGAGGCATCTCTATGGATCTGTAAGGAGTTGATGTGTGGGTTTGGATTAGGTATTCTGCATCAAAGGGATCCTTAATTTCTTTTTCCAGCAGTTTCCACTGAACTATAAGTGTCTATTATGAAACAGCAGATCAAAACGGTGAGGGAGGGTGAGATGAACTGCTGATGTTCGCTGGTTTTAATTGGAATGACTCTTCCAAATGAAATCTGTCATTAACAAATTCCATTTTCAAAAGTTAGTCCTCAAAACTAGAGTTGGGGGTGTATTGGAACAACCAGTACTAGAGAAGGAAAAGCTAACTGGTGGAAAGCTTTCTGGTTTTGTGTTCATTAGTCTGTTTTTATTCTGTTTGGGGTATATGGGGGGAAGCAACGGCTGGAATTCCTGGTGAACTGGGAAATTCATAGCAACCATGAGGCATTTTAGATGCTTAAGCTTTGTGATCTCCAGATTTCCAAGGTTCACAGTTAGAAAACTATAAGCCAGTTCAGGGAAGGGTGACAGTTCCCTCATTGTACAAGCCAAACCTGCCTGAGCAGGGGCCATGGGCATTTTCTAGTCTTCACAAATCCTGTTTCCCAAGGGACATTTTCCTACATTAACAGACTGTTAATCATCCTCAGACTTTTGCAGAAGGACTGAGTTCTTGATACATTTCTGTTCATTCATCTACTTCTTGCAACTTTAGTGTATTGTCATCTTTGTGACCAGGTAAACAATGTCCCGTGGTAACAGTCTGTTGTCCTCAGTA
>NW_008703014.1:0-1515 GCF_000695815.1 Acanthisitta chloris
TTGTCTGAATCAAACCAGGACACTTCACCAGTGCAGGAAGGTACAAGGATAGTCTCAAAAAATCTCTCTGGAAATTTATTTGTGAGAACTCTCTATCCTTCTGAATGGAAGATACAAAAATGTTCCCAATTGTTTTCTCACAGTTAGCTCAAATATCAGCATTAAAATTCCGAACAACATTTGTTCCACAGAACATCTTCATTTTTGTGAGGATATGCTCCAGCAAGTCTAGGGGAAAAAAGGCAGACGATGAACTCCTTTGGGACAGTTTTGCCTCAATGAGTATGGCTAGCAAATTAAATGTTACACCCTTTCAGCATGGAGGCAATTGTGTGCATAGAAGCGAGCCCAGGACACACTGTCTCTGCGTGCAGCAGCTAAACCCACTCACCAGTGTTCTCCTCATGCGCTCGTACTCCGGGCGATACTCTCTGCAGAGACAAACAGAGTGACCTCAGCCTGAACCAACACAGGGTTTGTATTAACTGATGACCATCTCAGAGGCTTCTTTCTACCCCAAAGGAAGTTTTCTTTAGGCTTTCATATTTGAGAGACATTTCAGAAAGACTAACTACTTTTTCCGCAGGTTTGGATTCTGAAACCAACGGATGCAAAATAAGTGAACTCCATTAAAACAGCAACAATTCAAACCTTGATCACTGGAATTAGAAAAAATGACTTCAGAGATTTGCTGGCACAGACAACTTTAACTTTTTCACTGAACAGTTTGCACATAAATTCACCTCTGAAGAGTTTCTTCTGCTGCTTTTTATGCTGATGTTTGCATTTAAGTTTATCAGAAACCCTAAACTACCTTAGCTACAGAGAGAGCAGTCCTTCAAATCAAGGGAGTGGACTCAGGAACCAGTGCCTTCAGGAAGTGTTCACTGGGTCAGGGACAAAATGCTATCCCCTTACCTCTCATATTCATCCACAGCTTTAGACAGCTGGACAAAAAACTCATCCAGTCCTGTGCCAAGCACTGCAGAAACACCAACCACCTGTGCAAGAAATCAGACACCAGAATTTTAACAAAAACACCCAACCAGCAACAAGTAACTACTCAACTAGACCTAACAACACCCACTTTGCCAGCACAGCTGCACAAGAGTGTGCAGCCATATTTCTGCTGCTGTCAACTCTGCAGGTAAACTCTCTCTACTTGCTGCTCATGTCTGTTACCTCTGGTTTTGGATGTTGTTGGGTTTGTGTTTGGCAAATTGCTGGGGGGGTTGGGGGGTGTTTTTTTGAAGAAGGGGGTTTGTTTGCCTGGGATTTTTTCACAAGATAGGGCAATTCAAAAGAAAGCTCAAGTCTTTCTGCTGTTCACTTGTTTACTGTTAATAATCCAAATTCTCACTCCCACTAGGGTTATAAGTGGTTAGTAGACTGTTGCAGCATCAGTGTACTAGAATGAAAGAGCAAAACAGATCACAAGAACTGACCTTTTGGCCCTGAAATTCTGCCTAATATTTTGTATTTAGCAAAAGGCTGGATGAGGCCTTGTGCAACCTG
>NW_008703015.1:0-1517 GCF_000695815.1 Acanthisitta chloris
ATGAATTTCTTGATTAAAATCTTACACTTTCATGTCTAATCCTTTGCCCTGAAGCAGAATCAAGCATACCTCCACTCACCTGGCAGATGCTGCTCTAATCTGTAGACAGTCATTGGAGGTTTAAGAACATAGAATTCTTGTAACAGCTTTGGGGGTTTGTAGCTTAATTTAAAATCTCTCTCAAATTGATCTGGTATCTACGACTGTTATAAACTGTAACTAAAACACAGACTTAACACTCCCTGTTTTCTAAAAATATTTGTGAAGCTGAAGGTTCTGCACTTAGAATAATTGATTATGGGATTCATGAGCTCGTGAGATATTTTACTTACAGCATTCTGTCTTTTGCAGGACTCTCTGGCAGCAGTTGAACAGAATCTCACAAAAGTGATGAGGCTGGACAATGAGGTGAAGGCCCTGGAGAGCAGGAGGCGGCAGATGGAGAAAGATAATCAAGATCTGCAGCAGAAGATGGAAAAGGTTACCTTTGTGACAAAAAGTTTAGATTAATTTGTTTTGTCAGCCTAAGAAAAATAGGCTTATAGCAAATTATTCCCATATGTCTTAGTATAGAAATTCTGCATGGGAGGTGTTTGTCTCTTATTTTTTGAATTCTGTGATGGTAAAAACTGTGCATTTTTAAAGCATCAATAATTGACTTATAAATTAAATTAATACAGAATCAAGTTAGTTTTCTCTATTTGGTGTACAGGTTTTTCAAGGAACTGATGAACAACTCAGGGATAGATACCAGAACCACCAGAGAACAGTGAAGGAGAAGGAGAAGAGGTTGTTGGACTGTAAGCGTGAATTAGATAGAGCCACTAAAGAATGCCAGAGATTTAACAGTGAGAAATCAGAGCTGCTTGTTGAACGAGGTATTTTAGACTTCTTCTGGAATCTTGTGTTTATTTTTTAATGCAATTAAGTTCTGAAATGGAACTAGTGATAATAATTGAAGAGATCTGAACTGGACAAAACTCCTGAACTGTGTATTAGTTTGGGGTGAGTTGCACAGTATGGTATGAGCATCTTGCTGGTGGACAGGGCTTGGTGTTCTTCTCCTGGAGTTTTTAATGTGCGTTTGGTCTGAGCTGTAATTACTACATGTGCCACATCTTGTCTTGTAACCAAGAAAATCAGGAGAGCTGAATACCCAGTGTCTCTCGTGGGATCTGCAGACTAGTCAGAGAGCTTTAGGGTAATGTTCTTCCATACATTGTGTGTTCTCTTGGATGGGTTATGGGAATTTCAGTAAAGCTGTAGTAGCTGAGGCGCAGAATATATGCTTGCTTAAAATACCTTTGGGTTTTGTTTTTTTTAATCAGAACAGTCTTCTTAGTGTTTTAAGAGGTTTGCTTTTAAATTATTGATTTAATTAGTTGATTAAAATTTAGTTACCTAAAGTAGCAATCACTAATTACAGCTTGTTTTCACTATGCAGCTTTTTGTGCTGTTTAAAAATGCTTCAGTTTCAGACTTCAATAATTACAACTGACTTTGAATTGTAAACACAA
>NW_008703016.1:0-1557 GCF_000695815.1 Acanthisitta chloris
GAAGGCAGCACATCCTATTGCCCTGGAGAGAGCAATCCAGCTGCATGCCTGGTTTGTGCACAGGGGATGCCCTAAAGAGCATAGCTGCTGTGCTGGAAAAGGCATCTTTAAATTCCCCCTGGCAAAACTGTCTCAGTAACCTCTCCAATGTGTGCATTGTGCTCTTCATTTTCCTTCTCTTTTCAGGCATTGACCATGTCAGCATTAGATTGGACCTAGAAACATTATTCCAGTTCAGCCATCTTGTCCTGACCTTTAAGGTACATCTTTTGCCAGAGCTTTTATGTAATGTTATACACTAATTACTTAACCACAGGAATAAATTGCTTAGAGAGGCAGTGAAAACTCCATCTTTAGAGGTTTGTAAGAACAGGTTAGATAAACACCTGTCAACTATGGTTAAGGTATAGTAAATCCTGCCTCAGGGGAGGAGGATAGACTGAATAGCTCCTATTCATGTGCCTTCTGGTCCTATTTTCTATAAATCTGAGAATTAAAGCTAGGGAAAAAAATGCAAAATTAAGCCCTAAAAATATAGGACATAAATGCAGTTGCTCTTTCAACTTAGTTCAGCCTCTCATGCATATTCATTATGATCCAGATGGTTTCAATTTTTAATTTATTTATTTTTTTACAAAATTCCAACATTGTTATAGTAAACTTCCTTACTTAGAAAGTGATCTTGTATCTCTAGGAAGGTTACCCTTCCCTTTTGCTGGAGACAGTTCTAATGATTTCTTTTCAGAGAATCATGCAGCCAGCACAGTAGCCCTGTAATGAGCCTACAAGCTCCCAAACACAGAATTTTAGCAAGGAAAATGTCAATACAACAACCCTGGAGATGTCTTATCCATGCCTGCTTAAGGAAGTCCTGAAACAATATTTCTTGCAGACATTTCGGCCTGCAGCGATGCTGGTTGAGCGCTCTACCGACTTCGGTCAGACCTGGAAAGTGTTCAGATATTTTGCACAGGATTGTGCAGCTTCTTTTCCCAATGCCTCTTCTGGTCCAGCAAAAAGTGTGGGAGACATCGTTTGTGATTCAAGATACTCAGATATCGAGCCCTCCACTGATGGCGAGGTATTGCCACGTGTCTGTGTCTGTAGGAGCTCAGATCATGTGTGACCATTTCATGTTTTCCTCCTGTCTGTATCCACGAAAGGCAGATGTGTGTCCTTTGATCCTTTGAGTGGGTGCTCATCCCATCTCTACAGCTGTATTAATTTGTTTTGCAGGTTGTTTTAAAAGCTTTGGATCCCAGCTTTGAAATAGAAAATCCATACGTGCCATATATTCAAGGTATGGACACTACAGGTTTGCTCCAGAGATACTTTGCTGGTATTGTTTGGTTTGTGCACTGAAAGGGTCAACAGCTCAGCTGGGATAAGTGAATGATGAAGATTAGGTACCTAAAGATCTTAGGGAGACATGGTTTGAATAAATAAAATGGGCCAGTGTTGTTCTCTAGCCCTGAGGGCAAATGGCAAAGCTCTGCAGAGCTCATCCATGCAGCTGAACTGTCTTTCCTTCTGGGACCAGGTGGCCCAATCCACACT
>NW_008703017.1:0-1541 GCF_000695815.1 Acanthisitta chloris
CTCAGCTTTTTATCAGTTTGAGTACTATTAAATAGAGTATACACTGGAAATTTCTGAGGTAAGATTTAAATAAGGTTTAACTAGCAGTTATATTTCTAGAGAAAATATCAAGAGTCTTACTGTTTTGGACAGATATATGCTACAGCAAAGTAGGAATTATGCCTATAAAGAGTGAATAGAATGGGATACTGAGTAAACTCTTTGGCTGAAATGATCCCTAACAGACAGCGATGAGATGAGTATGAACCAAATAATAAACTAATTGATAAAAGTGCTGCTGTGATTGGTAAAAAGTTTCAAGGCTGTGTACCAGCATGGGTTATCTCAAAAATGAACTAAATATAGTCACTTACTACATTATTGTTGGCTACATAGGGACATACACACACATATATCCAAATGAACAAGAATAACATGCTGACTACAAATTTCACTTTAGTGAGGCTGATTAATCACTTTAATAAATTACAAGGAAGCTGTGAGTGTTCTCCTCTGATGTCTTAAATATACAATAGGCAATATACATCTCCCTGAAGAGTAATCAAATATTGGGCATCTTTTAATCTAACAATTAACTGAATTCAATTAGGTACAGTATAATTGTCCATGATTTGACTTGAGTTTCTATCAGAAACTGAATAGATTTCTTATCTCCTACATCCTTCTCTCCCTCTATAAAAATGTAGATTTGGAACAATCCAAAGTGCGCAATTCAAGCCATTACAAAATATTTTGTGTTTTGTTAACTCTTTTGTATTTTTCCTTCTGTTCTTACTTTGATTAATGTTTTTACTGTCTTTTTTATTTTTAAATTTGAAGTCTAAATATTCAGTTTTTAAAATATTTGAAATAAACATTTTATCTTTGTAAAAAAATAAATATATCTGTTGCCATCTTCTAGCTTTGAAAATGTATTTGGCCTCCTTGAATTTTACTTTTCATTGTATATTACTGTCTCTGAAATACAATCACAGGTCAGAGAAGATAATTTAACTATCCCCCTGGCCCAATAAATGCTTGATTCTAATCCCTAAGGTTGAGAACTGATTCATAAACACAGAGCCCAAAGTGTTTTACAAATGATAAAGTTTGACCCTCCATAGCTGATGAAAAGACCTGTATCCTAACAACATCACATTTATTTTGAAGAGCACTTATGCACTTTGGTAGGAACATGACTCTTTCTGATGAAAATCAGTATAAAGAGTAGAAATAACTAGGATAAATGATCCAGGGGGTCTTAGACAGTGCTGATAAGTACCACAAGTTGTGCTGATGGGCTGATGATTTGCTCTTTTGGAATGCAGAAGTGGAAAAGGAAAACTATCAGAAGCGACTAAAGCAACTGACACAAAGGAAAAGAGGTCTATAAACAACATATTACATGTCTTTCACATAGACATTACTCTCCTGAATTATCTCCCAGTACCTGAATTCACTGAAAAAAATAGATAGATGTTAAAGAAGCACTGTTTGAAGCTAGTTAGAAATTAAGAAGAAGAAACATTGAAAAACTTATTGCAGGAAAACCATAAGAAGAT
>NW_008703018.1:0-1503 GCF_000695815.1 Acanthisitta chloris
GGAAGGTTGATTGCCTTGGGATAGCAGAATTTCACTTTTCAGAAAGAATAATACTGGCTGTAATGGCAGGTTTTGTTTCCAGGAGATGTTAGCGAAGGGAGAATGAATAAGATTAAGGGCTGTTGTTAGAAGTATTTTATCAACAAAATAAATGTTTCAATGGAAATGGTTCCCTGAGTTAGCTCAGAGAGTTAACACAAATATTCCTAAGATCTTTTTAATTCAAATGTTTGGAAGCTAAGGCTGATGAAAGTATTCGTTCCAGGTTAGAACATGAAAAGTTAATCTATTTTACTTTTGATACCCACTTGGTTTTCAATGTGCAAATTGATTCATGTTGACTTTGTTGATTTGCCTTAATATTTGTACATGCCTAGTGTGCAAATAAGGGCACAGGTAACTCATTTAATCCCCCATCAGAACTTCGTCCCATGGAAGACTACTCTCAGGGTTGTCCGCACGGTAAATTCATTTGCTGCAATTTCATCTCTTCCCATGTAACTAATCATAAATAGCTTAGTTACTGATTTCTGGTGGGAAAAAGAGAAGCTGCAGGCAGAAGCCAATCCATAGGTTCTCATGGGTAGTTAGGCAATGCTTGTACCCTGTCAGTCTAGGCCAGTCTGAAAATACTGAAATAGAATTTTAGATAATAAGATAGTATTTGTCTCTTCTTTTGTTTGTACTTTTGTCTTTGGTTCCAAACTTCCCGGTTTCCCTTCCAGGAATGCTTTTTTTCACCAATGTAGTCAAGATAACGAGTCTCTTTGATATACTTGGAGATACATGTACCATGGTTCCCTTTGAATTAAAGCTGTTCCTAATATAAAACGCCTTTTCCGATGCACTGTGCTGTGTGGATGACCAATATGTGAGGTAGAGGGGAAAATGCAAGTCATGGTTACTGCCATGTCCCTTCATTCTGGTCGGTTACCCCTTGGCTGTGTCTTGGTTTAAGAGCAGTCATTGATGTGCTGTGCATTGCTCTGGAACTTGGTTTAAGTCTGGACTAAAACATGAATTAATAGTGAATGACTGATTGCTTGTATGGTGATACTACAATTGTGATTTCAATAAGAGAAGGATGCAGGAAGTAGGTGTGTGATTTCTATGAAGACCAACAGTAAAAGCATGGATGACCGCAGGAGTCCAAGACACAGGAAATCCTTCACTTTCATTCTGACCTGTTGTGGTTTCTGACCACAGTGTCTTCCTAAAGGTGAAGAATGGTATGCTCACCTCTGCAGGATCCAGCAGTTATGCAGGCCAGGTAAGATTTTATTCAAAGAACCAATTAAAAGCAGTTTTAGCTCATACATGTCATAGACTGATTTTATCTCTCAACATTCACATAAGTGTAATGCAAGTGTCTGGTGTTTACTGGTGTGAAGGGATAACTAGATATTACCTACGTTTCTGTCATCCTGGAATGCAGTACTGCTTTCAAGCATATTTGCAAATCTTGATTCCTAATTTTAACCATTAGTGGGGCACTCCTGCTGA
>NW_008703019.1:0-1579 GCF_000695815.1 Acanthisitta chloris
GTGCCAGTGTCTCGCCACTCTCACAGGGAATAATTCCTTCCCAATGCCCAACCTAAACCTACTCCAGTTTTTATATGAACAACAGCCATTTGGAAACAGTGGAATAAATCCCTTAGGTGCCCCCAGGATGCCATCCCTTCCCAGGATGCCATCCCCCTGCAGGACACTGTCCCACCACATGATCGTCAGACACTACCACAGCTGAGGGCTGTTTTCCTGCAGCAGAAGACTTGGTTTCACTTGAGGTGGTCTAACTTCATCTAAACCTTAAGTAAGGAGAGTGTTTTCCAAGCCTCAGCTCTCATGGGACAAGTTATTAAGGCTTTGTCTTTGCCTGCAGAATCTTTCTCCAGAAACCCCAACAAAAGACAGAAAAAATGAGCTTAGCATGACCCACAGAGAAGGTGCAGCAGTACCTGGGCTGGGACAGGAAAACCCCTCACCCTTCATGCCCACCCTGTGTGCTGAACACCCCTTGGTGAATTTTAGGCTGCTGCAGACCAGCAAGGTCTAAGGCAGATGCTGTTTCTGCCCCTTCACAGAGCTCTCTAACAGAGCCCATGCAGCAAATTCCCATCTCCTCAATACACATAGAGAAAAATAAATGATGGACAGTCTATCAGGCTGATTAAGCCAGACACAGAAAAAGCATCCCTAGCAGTCAGGTTCATGGCCATCAACTTGAGCACTGAGAATAAATGTCCAGAAGACATCTCCAGGCATTAACTCACTGCTTCAGGGCCAGGGGTTCAACACACACACAGGAGCTGGGGCAGGATAACAGATGCTGCTGCAGGTTCCTTGCTGAAGTCATGTTAAACCATCTTTATTTTTCTTCAGCCAATAATGCAAAGTCTTTAATCCCAGCTTGTGGACAGCCTAATTAAGCAGTGAGCAGGGAAGGTTGAATTCTCATCTGACAAATAATTAGAGCTACTCATCCCACCCAGCCCAAACGTGATTCTCCCTCTGGCAGCAAAGACCACTCTGAGCAGCACCCACAGTGATTACAGCTGGGCACTGGGGGCATTTCTCATCCTTGGCTGCAGACAGGGATCATGCCTGGCTGTGGATGTGCCTGCCTGGAGCACACAGATCCCACTGCAGCAGCTGAGGGAGCACAGAAGGGCAACTATGTTTGAGCCCTAGTGCCAGAGCTGCAGAGGTTTTCCACAGGGATGATCAATTCCCAACCATTTTCTGCTGAAATCTGGCTTTGACTGAAAAGATGTTTTTTCACTACAGAAAGGATTGGCTTTTTTTTTCACCAAAAAATCCCCGAATCATCAGAATGAGAACAGTGACAAGTTGTACTTTGTTTTGTCAGGGAGGCAGCAAAATCCTGAACTATTAAGCCAGGGAGTGAGGGATTTTGATAAACTGCTCTGGTTTATCCCCAAGACTCCTAAAAGCTTCACCTCCTATCCACTGCCTCTTACTTTTAGGTTAGCTAAAGCACCTGCCTGATATTGTGTCTGTGTAGGTGAAGATAAAGGCAGGAAAAGGCTCAGAAAACTGGGGGGACACTCTGGCAGCAGTGGCTCTTCTGCAATATCTGCAGCCCTGGGAAGGGAAGCAG
>NW_008703020.1:0-1556 GCF_000695815.1 Acanthisitta chloris
AGTTGTCTGAGGTCCCTGGAAAAGCACAAGCTCTATTTCTCAACTCGATGAGGCCAGTGAAATCTATGTGGGTGTCTTTCATTTGCATTTCAAACCATGGCACCTTTTTTTTTGCAGTTTATTAAGCCTGTAAGGGGCAGAAGATCATATTATTCAGATCAGCACCAGTGTAATTTTGGTACAGTTGATGCCTGTGTCAGGAAAATGCTTATTTTTCACTCCTCCTGTTTACCTGTCAAGAAGGAACAGAAAAAAACAGTAGAAATCTTGGCAGAGTATGGAGCACCCAGACCCTGAAAGGGAGAGAGTCATGCCCTGGCTTAGCCTGTGAACATAACCCAGCCCCACAGAGAGGTAATTATGTTTTGGGAGCTCAGCAGACTGTGCATAATGATACTCTGAGGAGGATTACTGCCTTGTATGAATAATAGCATGATGCAATGGCAAGTACAGAGTGTATGCCTCAAATCTGCAATCCAGGCTGGATGACAGACCTCTCCCAGACCACCCTGCCTGCTGCACAGATTAGCTCTCCCCATGGGAAGAATGCCCTGCATGAATCACTTTCCTATATAGAACTCACTTGTTCACAGATAAGTAACAAATGTTGTTTTACTCCATCCAGGAGATAGAGGTGAAGACTTGCTAGTCAGAGAAATAAGATTTTTGAATGTGCAAGGGAGAAACACATTGCTCACACTGCCTGCAGCTTAGCCTGTGCTCAGTCATCCCTTCCAGTTCCTCCCTTCTCAGCTCCTCCTCAGCCAAGATACCCACACAGTGGTTCTGGGATTCAGAGCAGCTTTCTGCTCAACCTGACACACCAAACAAGCAGCTTAA
The DNA here is from genome assembly GCF_000695815.1 of Acanthisitta chloris. Lineage (NCBI taxonomy): Eukaryota > Metazoa > Chordata > Aves > Passeriformes > Acanthisittidae > Acanthisitta > Acanthisitta chloris. The sequence continues at coordinate 841 of NW_008703020.1, forward strand.
CATTGCATAGCCTGTGCATATGGGCACAGTACACAAAAACATACCCCTGGGCATGGGCAGTTATGTATGAGACTATTCAGAGCTTCCCTAGCTCTACCTGTTCCCTTCCCCCTTCTCAGGAAAATTCAGCAAAGCCTCTCACATCACCTGCCAATGGAACCCTATCAAGAAGGAGATCTTTCTGTGTGCTATAGAAATGGAATCTTGGTAGAAGTGACCCCACCCTGCAGGAGATCCCCCTGACTCAATTAAGTCAAGCAGTAAGGCAGTAATGGCCTTGTTTGCCCTGATTAGCAACTGTCTTGCTTCAGGCTCCAGCTCCTCTATGCAGCCAGGTTTCTCAATTCTTGAGGTTACCAACACCTAGTTACCTGTCCCACTTTCTCTGCTTGTCAGTCAGCTTTTGAAATCTTCAATCTTATACCATAAAGAGCTGCTGATCAGTAGCTCTGACTTTCATGCCATGATAGAGGACAGGTGGCTGAAGGGAGATGACTCCAGCTGTCATCCCAGCCTCAGCTCTCCTGGTGGACTGTTGTTGGTGCCCACAATACCCTAATATCATAACAACCTACACATGGCACACAAAGACTTCTCAGCACCATAAAAATCTACTGGTGTTTGAAGTGCTCTTGGGAACAGATGTGAGATCGAAGCACAGAGCTATGGGAAGGATCTCAGCATGGCATTTTCTCTCTTCAACATTTCCACCTTCT
>NW_008703021.1:0-1542 GCF_000695815.1 Acanthisitta chloris
TTCTGTATCGGTATCAATGGCTATGTACAGTGACTTAGAAGGTAAGGATTGCCTTCACAAATGTGCTGTGGTAATCATGTGCCACAATTCCTTGATGTTTTACTGAACTATAGGACTTTGTTAGGGCTCCCTTGACTGATAAGAATGAGTCAACAGAACAGCCCTGAAAGATGCTGCCTTATAGTTAATTATTGAATGAGGAATAGTAAAATATTTGTAAAGTTAATTTTAAAAGGTTAAGACAAGCCTCAAAAGACAGATATCCACCTGAAGAACTCTACAATGGTTAGGAATTTCTGTTTTAGTAAGTATAATTCAGAAATCTTTTTAGTTTATTATTTTATTTCTACATTAATGTCCCCATTTTGTTGTATGGATTGTCATATGCTGGCAGCTGGTGTCTGAACGTATCTGAAAACATCTCAGCAATATTTTTATCCCAAATAGCTATGCATAATTGTTAGTGAGGGTGAAATTGTTCTCAGAATTTTCCTGATTATGGCTTTTCCAGTCTCCCAAATGCTCTTGAGGGAAAAACAGTTTATTATCAAGCAAGACTTCTTGTCTCACCAGTAGAGAAGAATAATCCCTGTGGACAACTGCATTTCTTCAAAGGAGATACTGAGAGTGTAATGTAATTTAGTTCCCTTATTTTTTTTGTGTGCTTTTCATAAGCATATACTGCACTATGTCTTGCTGAGCAATCTGTTTATAAACACATTGGGGAAAAAATTAAATTATTTTGATTTTCACTACTATTTTCTCAAATTATTTCTTTTTTTTTTTCAAGAAAATTTGTCAGGAGATACTAAATGGCATTTGCTTTATACAGATGCAAGAAGATTAATTGAAATAAAAAGAAGATCATAACTTAAGCTCACAAAAGAAGAGTTAGAGCTTGGATCAAAATAATATTGCTGATGATACAGGTCTTGAATAAGTATGAAAATACGGTATTTACTCTTTTAGTGGAATAGCTAAAAATTAAACATTCTATGGTACCTCACAGTTTTCAGAGCTTTGTTTTGCAACTCTTTTAAATACTCTCTTTAGTACTAACATCATTTTCATTATATTGTAAGATGGCAATGTTTCAGTATGTCACTACCATTTTGCTAAAGGCAGATAATTTCATTTTGGCTGGTTGGACTTTTTTTAACAAATATTACTTGAAGTGAAATATTTATCTGAGAGTTAAATTGGTCTGGGAAAAAAAAAAAGTCTGATTTTAAATGTTTCTAGATAGCAATGCAATCGAAATCACTATGTAGGAAAAAACATAATTCACAGCTTTTATTTTCAATCTGTACTCTGCTTCTTCTGAAAAACGCAATTAGAAATAATAGAGTTTAGTGTATGACATGACTAAAATGTTTCAAAATGACACCATATGAAATGAGATCCTGTGTTGGAATTTGCTCACACAAGGAAAACATAAAGAATGAGGGTCCTTTTCTGAAATTAAGGAGAAGAATCAGTAGATATTAACAGAAAGAAAAAGGGGACCATGCACTTGAAAGCAAAAATATGTAAAAAAAAAAA
>NW_008703022.1:0-1539 GCF_000695815.1 Acanthisitta chloris
AAGAATAAAGGACTACTCCTTCCCTGGGCATGTAGATAATACTGCTGTCACAAACTCGTGCCTGCAAAACGGTGATTTTTTTCCACTGGGTCAAACTTTTTCAAGGCTCAGAGAGCACTTTTGCCATATGATTATATCAGAATTTCAGCTTTTCTTTAAAAAGCAAATTTCTAGCCTCCGGATACCAGAGACAAGACTAAGAACTTAAACCTCAAGATCTTAAAAGATAAATAAAAAGCCACTCCAAATTATTCCTTTTATCTTCTCCCATGGGTCTGACTCATATTTGAAAACTGGTATTACTGAGATGACTTGAAGGACAAAAGAAACAAAGACAGTGTCTGGTCTAGCTTTTGCTAGAAAAGAACTGTACGATTCCACTTAGTAACTCCTGTGTTTCACTATGGTTCTAAAAGCCTCAAAATCCTGTCTTTTATGTAGAAAGAAAAATAGTGCTTTTTTTTTTATAACTAAAAACCAAACAAATGCACCCTTGCTGTGACAAGACAAGAGAGGGTGAGGGCAGAGGGTGACTAAACTCATCAGCAACATATGCAGTTTGAACTGTAAGTGAATGTGATTAGAAAATGTGGGTTTGCTTACCACAGGTTTGGAATGCTGAGTTCTAAGTACAGGTCTGTGGTGTCGTTTTGGAATCTAACCTGACAGCACAAGGAAGTGCACCAAGAGGAGCAAGCTGCATGGTGAGAGGGCTGCCATGTGTTGAAGAGAGGCAGCTTTGACATGTATCCTATGAAGCCTCTCTGCCTGAGCAGGAGTTGTATTTGATGAACATAACTGGAAAAACAAAATCCTGAAGCTGAGCATCAATGTCCAAGCTGGTGTAGACTAGCTATGGACGGATACACATGAAGAGTTGAAATGGGTCTGAAGAAATACTCATTATAAACCTTACATGAGAATAGCCTTATTAAAGATTTTTTAGCTACAGCTCATTGACCCTGAAGCAATTAGCATTAAATATCACTTAGGGAAATTGCTAATCTATGGTATCTGACACAGTGAAGGAATAAAAGAGGAACTCACCCTGACTCACGTAGCTCTGAACTTTCTAAATACCATGCAGCTTTCCGTTCCAGTAGCAAGTAACCCAAGAGGTGATCTCTAGCCCGCAGGATAATGGAATGAGGGACAGGGCTCCTGCCTTCTTAGCAAATGGGGCTACAGAAAGCTGTCACTGTAAATAATCATTTCTCTCATTCCCGTTTGACTGAATGGCACTGCTCTCCTACCCGGAATCCTTAGCATGTAAGTCGCAGCTCTGAGAACTCAAAAGTCCAAGACCTATGATACATGCTAGCTAACTGGCAGGTAGAGCAGCTAAGGATGCTGAGGAAGCATCCAGAAGAGGCTGACAGTGAGAAACTGGCACTATCTCCACCACAATATATTACAAAGTTCACACCTCTCATGCCAAGTGATTTGTGTTGCATTACATGGACCCTAGGACAGCACAGACATCTGTACCTCACCCATGAAAGTCAGGACCTCAGATGTGACAAATGGGCATCAAAAAGA
>NW_008703023.1:0-1505 GCF_000695815.1 Acanthisitta chloris
CAGTGCCCTGTCTGATAGTTTGTCATTGTTGTTGTTTTTGCTTTACCTTTGAACATAAAGTAGTGAACTTTGGTCTTTCATTGTCTTTCCTCCTGGCTTTGTATAACCCACTGCCTTTAGCTGAGTGGTCTGCAGTGAGTGACACAATGTATCCAGGGAAAATCTATATGATCATTAGGGCTAATCTTAGCAGTGATTGTTGCATTAGAGACCACGGCCAAGGAGGAAGAGCTGCTTTACATACCTTCCTGGTGAATGCAGGGGGGTTGACATTTTTCTGCAGCTGAGCTTTATCAAGGAGAGTTGATACTTAACGAGAGGAAGGTGAATATGATGAAACTGCTTCTAAATATTCCCCTCCCTCCAAAAATGAGGGAAAGTATAAAATCTAGCTTTATGTAGAACTTGCATGATAATAGATTTTCCAGTCATTAGAAAGCTTCCTGTTTCTGTGGGACAAATTAATCCCCTCTGCCTCCTGTTGAAGCAAATGTGTGGAAGTGCCAAGAATGGAACTCTGCTTCCTGAATATAATTTTACTGTTTCTTCCCCTACTTCTCCAAACATTTAAGATCAAAATAATCCCTTTAAAGCCATATGTTTAGTTCATAGACTATCCAGTCATTTATATATGTACCTTGAGTTAGCCTGGTGTGTTTATTTAGCCCTTACCTGACAATGTCTACTTCACCAATAATTGCTATTGGTCTTACAATACTGATTTCCTGGTGATTGGGATGGTGATTTTCTTAAATAAATTAGATTTTTGTATTCACTGCTTGACTTGCTAGTGACAATACACAAAATATTTCCAAGAAGAGTTACAATTTGACATGGATTTGCTGAAAACTAAATCTGTTCCTTGCTAGAAAGACTTCTTTTAAATGCACCATGAGAGGGTAAAATTGCAGAGATGCTGGTAAATACTGTTGCTGAAATGCTTTTAGGCATTGCTGAAATGGGGAAAGTAATAATTTCTGCACCCAATACAAATTAATTTGTTGTACAAAATCATAGCAGCAGGTTGCTTTTGTAGCTAAACTAGTAAATATGGCTGGGAGACTTCTGGAATGGAAAAGGAGAGCTTGTTTGAGGAATGTGTTACTTTTGGGTGACAAATAAAATACTGAGAAAGGAAGCTGTTAAACAAAAAAAGTTATTTGCCCTTGGCTGTTGTTTTGTCCCTTTTCTGTCAATACCCATGCTGCTTAAAGCTCCAGTTATCAGACTTTTCACCCACTTCTTAAGTCGTGGTGAGGGACTATTGCATCTCCCAGCATTTCAGTCACAATCCTGTCCATAACTCGGCAGTATTTGGTGCTGTTTGCTTGAGTACTGTGCAATCTGTGATAAAGCACTCCAACTGCTATGTTTTGCATTGTTATGTCTTAAAGTAGTGTTATGCATTTGATGTATAAGACAAATCATCTTCCCAAGATGAAGGATTTGTCAGAGGGAAAGGCAAAATATGAAGCTAGCAACTTTTAAAATAAGACACTTGGGGT
>NW_008703024.1:0-1526 GCF_000695815.1 Acanthisitta chloris
CCAGTAAGGACTTGGTTATATGTGACTCAAGCATTTTCCCTTCTGCAGGCCTCAAATTTCACTTGCAGCTTGCAGACAGTGCAACCACAAGATGAGTTTGACTTAAGCTATTGTGCAGTTGAGGCACAATGGAGAGTATATAAATCAAAGACTTGAATGAATGGCTAGGTGTGACAATTAGACCCTGATGGCTTTGCATCTCTGCTTTTGCATTTCCAAGTCCAGCAGACTGACTAATCAATGCACTTCTCCTGATGCCTCAGAGTCAATCCCTCTAGCAAAGCAGAATGGTTGGCCCCCAGTATAAATTTAAATGTGCCACAAAGTGACAAAAAATCACAAAGAATAGAACTTTTCTCTGAGTTGCACAAAAACGTATGCAGACAAATAAAATCTACTGAAAATAAAGTCCTAATATGATTATTTAACCATCCCAACATGCCCTGCTGGGGAAAACCAGCAGTAAACTGTCTTTTTTTTGTCCATAAAATTTTCTATAATCTGATTTCCTCTCATTTCTCTCAAGGACCCAGACATGTGAGAATGTCTTGCTTCTTTTCCAGAGAGATAGGACATTATTTTTCCTGAATTTTCAGTACCACTTTTCTCTTCTTCATTAGCTAAAATTGATGTCCTTTCTTGATTACAACTACATTCACTTCAACAGAAAACATGTCAGCCCTTTCATTACTGATTTTTGCCTAAAAGAAAGCTATTAAGTTTTCATCTTTACTATGCTATATCCAGGGGTTAACACATACCTCCAAAAAAAAGATAAAATTGATAATGATACACAAAAATCACATTAGCATTTTGATTTGCAATAATTCTGATACAACCATGTAAGATTTGAAGGGGGATTTCACTGAACAGAATTTAGCACATACTGTATTGTAACTAAATATGGCTCAACTACTATAAAATGTATAACTAGCTTCATGCTTAATAGGACCCCAATTTGATCTATATCCATTTTGCCAGGAGATATATTCAATCAGTTCATAGGTTAGATCTGGCTCTGAATGCTATGACTTAGTATTTATCAAATTGCTGCTCTTCTCTTTTTTTCCTGTTTGTTTTTTAAACCAGTACAACACCTAGCAATTATTCCAAAAGCTATCCTGTATGCTTCATAAAAGAGATAAGGAAACACCAGGTTGCCATTTATATTTGTTAAAATGAAAAATATCTCCTGGTTATCCTTTTGATGAATCCAGCTGACAGAGAAATTAGCATGAAATGCTAACTCATGCAAAGAAGAATGCATAAATGAACAATAAATTATACAACAAATAAAATACATCATTTATATTTATTAGAAGCCTAATTCTGGATGCTCTTATTCATCAGAGCATCCCTACTCAATTTAAATAGTAAATAGAAATATAGGAATTGTCATATTGGATCAGGCCCAGGATATGTTATTCCATCCCTGAAAATGGTAGGATCATATAGTAACTTTAGATACAAACAGCAGGCAACTAGGGAGAAAGTCTTTTAATAAAAGCCAAAATACCCTCCACAAC
>NW_008703025.1:0-1535 GCF_000695815.1 Acanthisitta chloris
CTTTCAGGTGGTTGTAGAGGGCGATAATGTCACACAACACAATGCTCCAAATGTGGCCTCATGAGGGCCAAGTAGAGGGGGAGGTTCACCTCCCTCAGTTTGCTGGCCACACTCTTCTCCATGCACCCCATATGTTTTCTATAGGTTAAGTGAAACACTCATTTTCCAGTAGTTGCATCAGTACAATAGAGTGACTGTCTGACATAACGATTGAATGCAGTGAACAGGTACCTGCCTGAGATTCCTATCCATGTTGTGACTTTCAGTGGCATCTGAAAGTGTTCAACAAATTTGGGCAACCTTGGTTATAACTTGTTGGAATAAGCAAGACCCTTAGGAACATTTACTTATCTTGGACAATCTAATGCAACCAAGGGACTACTTGACTAGGATGTTCAATGTTCTTTCCATAGTATTAATAAGTTATGCTATCATAAATTAAACTTTTTAAATATATGTGATTATAAGAAGTAGGACTCCTTTTGAAAGGAGCTGTAAAGTGACTCAAAGGAGAACCTTTGATGCATATTTTTTACTTTTAAGTGTGCTCACTGAACCTTCCTGTGAACACTGAGCTACATATCATATTGTCACTGTCATTCCTAAAGGAAGGTTATAAAGAAATCCTCTTAGGAAGGCTTTGGATACAAAAACCAGTTTATAAAATGATATTGAAACCAAGTGATAAATATGCAAATTAAACTTGCCAGGTGGCAGGAACTCTTTCAGTGTTCCTTTTCACCTTTAGATAGAGTCTCAATGTCTTCTGCCAGACTCTCAAAGTGATTTGACGAATATTTAATGAGCAAATTTAAAAATGAAAATTTAATTTCCAAGGTCATTCTTACACACCACATGAAATACTTCAAGAAAAACTATAAAACAGGTATGGAGACTGATAATGAAGAGAATGCCAAGAGCAAAGGGAGCAAAAGTTCTGTGCAAGGCTAGCATCAGAGGGTAGAGCCAAAAAAAGAGTCACATCTACACAAAATCTTATGAGCGTACATAACAAGCCAGAAGGGTTGTTATTGATCCATTTCATCATGTGTCCTTCCTTGACTGTGACCAGGATTAGGACAGACAACAAACCTTCAGTTGCACAACAATTTATCTGTATGGACTGAGATTAAGGATTTTGATACCTGACAACAGAAAGTGCATTACTTTACAGGCAAGCTCACTTCTTAAAGTAATATGAAATAATGGTTGAAATAGTTTCAATGCATGGGCAACAAGTGTGGCAGGTTACAGTGTCACATCATAGTGACAGTTTGCATGAGCACTGAGAAAACAAATGCAATGTTTAAGGAATTGTGGCTATGTTTGGTTAGACAAAGTTAAAGATGAATGAAACAAGGTAAGCTAAGAAGTATTGTTACTGCTTTGCTTCCAAAAACATAGTTTCAATTCACTCTATACAATGTAAAATTTGATGAGAATTTAAATTGCATTATTAAGGCCTGTTTGATTTGTTCTGTGATAGACACTGCAGAAACAGAAGCAGAGGAATGTTAATATGAACTGACCACTTA
>NW_008703026.1:0-1574 GCF_000695815.1 Acanthisitta chloris
GGAGCTGCATGGGCTGTTGTGTCCCAATTTCAGGCCAATTCTTTGGTACAAGCAGATTCTACCAAGCTGGGAACTAGGTGACTGCCCTAGTAGCCATGCTCCTACTGGCAGTGCCAAGGGCCTCATTCTGTGCACATCACTTGGTGCAAGTTTTCACGCAGAGGCTTCACCCAAGGGGCTACACAAATGCATAAACACTGCCCAAATATCTAGAGCATTATACATGCAAAACACTTGCATCATTCTGAGCTTTAATACTCTGTTCAGCCATAAAATTGTCCTTTCTGCTGGAAGAACATTACAGATGAATTTATTCACTAATGACCTTAGAAAGAAATGATGCTTAATGAACTGTGGATTATATATCCAATCCTCGGTCAAGAATATGAGGGAAGCTTCAGTATGCTGCAAGTCTAAAGGCAACACAAATACAAGTGACTTACACTGACCATACTTGAATTCAGCTCAGCTGATTCCTGGGGGGAAGAGCAAGGAAGAGACAACAACTGGGGCCTTTGGCAAGTCCTCTATTAATTTTTGTCACTGGTGATGACCAGAGGCAGAAGTTGACTAAGACACAGCACATCAAAACACACAGAAGAGTCAGAAAAGCCAAGTGGAGAACAGGAGGTACCTAGCTCAATGCATGATATCAGAAAGAGACTAATTAACAAAAGGAACACTGTGAAGGCTGATTTAGCCACGCAGGGACCATATCAGGTCACTACAAGGCTTACTAGTCTGAGCAGCCTGAGCCACAGGCAGCAGAAGGCAAGCTTTGTTCTGCTCTTGGCTTTCCCCCTCTGAGATCTTGAGCACCTTGTTGATCCACAAACTCTCATCACTCAGGTAACACCCTCGAGGTGCACTGGGTCTTAATTAATTTAAGCAAGCAGATTTCCAACACAAATGTACTCACTCAGCACCGGGTAATTAGCCAAAGTTTTAACTGTAAGGATACACATCAAGATACATCCGATATGGCCCTGCCCCAATCTTGTGCAGCTCTGCAGAAACAGTCTGTTCTTTCTGAAGAAATCAAAAGTAACCACACAAATGCTTCCAGCTTCCACTTAAATGTGTGCTTTTTCTCCATCTATCTCTTCAGAACAGTACTCGCTTTGTCTCCCACCCAGACCTGAAGAGCAAGAGGTCGCAGCAGTCAAACCCCATGATTTTTTCCCAAGCGAACTCATCTTGAACAAGAGCCCCAGGGCTCCAGAATGGCTTTTTACAAAAGAAGAGTTAAATGCCCCCCTCAGTGTCTCCTCTCTCCCAAAAGCCTGAACCAGTCTGATGGTGCTCCAGTGAGCACTTTTATTTTGACACAGCAATTAATAAAAAGCAGCAGCATCTGCCTACACAGCCCTCAGGAGGTTGACAACATCCTCCAAAACAAACACTAGAACTAGCCCAGCTGAAAAGTCGGGAATCTTTCAGAACCAAGTGAGTTCAGATTCAATTTCCAGGTTTTGAGTTAAGCTTTCTTTGTAGATTAACCAACCCTACAGTCAGGAGAAATTTAAATCATTCAGAGCGGAGGAGAAATAAACACAGAATCATAGAATTTTAGG
>NW_008703027.1:0-1518 GCF_000695815.1 Acanthisitta chloris
CACAGAAGTGAAATGAGGGAGCTCAGTCCAGCCAGGGATTTGTGGTTTTAAGATACTAGTTCATTTTATCAAAAAACATTTTAAAAGAGTAATTGGTTGACGTATGATTAAGGTTTTGAATGTCCATTCATCAACAGAAGCCTACTTGCTTTGTGACTGGATTCTTATCTCTAGAATCCCCTTCCTCCCTTCTCTTCAGTCTTATAGAGGAGGAACTACACTGAATTTAATATATTATAAGGGCTCCTCATGACAACAATATGTATTTTTGTATGCACACAGACAGGTACATAATTTCAGATTAACATATTTATTTTTTCCAGTTCAAGCTCCAGGTTTTTATACAGTATTAACTTGTGAATGTTAGTGTTCTTCATTACAAATAGACACACACATTGAGTGGCATAAAATTCGTTTTTTTTGCAATGAAGTTCAGCAATATTTAAGTTCATATTTGTTCACCAGAGTTGTAGAATATTCGGGTAACAGTAGATTTTATACCTGAAGTGCTTCAATTGCATTAATTTTTAGAATAAACATATTTAACACAGTTACATACATTTAAAAAGTGAATATAAACCCCCTGTAGCTACAGAAGTATTTTGATTACTATTAAAAAAGGCATGAAATGACTATAGATAGTGCAGGAGAAAAGTGAAGAGCTTTCGAAAACTAAAGCATTACAGGGAAACAAATCTTAATTCTGCTTTACACTTCAAGTAAACTGTTTAGTATATATTGAATGTGCTGCTCTGTATTTCCTACAGTATAGCCCAAGGTTTTCTGCTGCAAGACCAGATGTAATCAATAAATTGCCTGCAGAAAAGCTGCATAAACCCATAGTTTTTGCCCAAGAGAATTCATCCTGAAGTGAAAACCTAAGAACTGCAGGGTTACATGTGAACTGTGACTTAGTGTACTTGTCGTAATCTTATGTTGATGTGCTTTGTAATGTTTTTCTTTTTATTAACATCGATTCCTTTCATATGAAATTAAGCTTGATCCTGAGAGCTATGAGAAGTACCTTAAAACTTTTATATGCAGTATGTATTGATTTCAGCATTTTGATATCAGTATTGTCTTTCATCTGGATTATTTTGTGTCGATTTTCCTTGTTTGATTCATGCCATTAGTGTATGTTCCTTATTTTTTTTCCCCATTGTGTTGCATTTTCAGAGCATGTAACCTCTAATGCCAGCGATAGTGAAAGTAGTTACCGTAAGTGTTTTTAAGTTCTTTGTTTCTTTAGAACCTTTCTTTTGTAGCTCTTTCTTTGGTTTTGTTTGTCTGTCTTTTCTGGGTATTTACATGTTAAATAGACCTTCCCAGTCGCCTTTGGGTGAAATCCATATTTCTGTGTTTGGTGAAGTACTGCAAATTGTGCTATGTCTTTGTTTTTTAAAAAAACTGCCTAGAATCATTGCAAACCTCCTTTATGGATATTTTTAGTGTTACCTATGATTTCCTTAGTTCAGCTTAATTTGAATCTATTCTTTTTTCTTTATTTTTTTTTTTAAA
>NW_008703028.1:0-1571 GCF_000695815.1 Acanthisitta chloris
CCATCTCCCATAGCATATTCCTGAAAATGCTTTTCAGGCCTTCTGGAATTGTTACAATTTCCTGAAAGGTGAACATTCATTTCCCAAGGGAAGTAGCTGAATTGCAACAAACTCAAACTGACTGCTGAAATCAAGTTGTGAAGTCAGGTATTGGATACTACATACTGCTGGATCAAAGCTCTTTCCATTATTTCTACTTTGTTGTGATCTGTTATTAGGTGAGCTACACTTAAGATCAGAAAAGTATGTGAAAAATTATGTGACAATCTAGATTTCAGTCTAAGCATCAAGTTATAAACATTAAGACATTACAAATTCACAGGACTCCAATTCCTAAAATTTAAACACACATATTTGTCGTACATATTGAAAGAAATATGAGCAGTTCCTTGTCATCAAAAGTATCTCTCCATGACCTTCATTTTTATCTTGCCTGACTTACAAATTGTTTAATAAGCAATGAATAGACAGAGGTATATTATAACAGATTGAAAACAATTTAGGAGCTTTTTCTTTGCTGAAAATATAACAGTTGATGCATTGTCAACTTATGGAATGTAGTACTTCAGCATTTTTATGCAATTAAATTGACAAAAGTATTTCCTCTAATTATCTAATTTTGAAAATCTTTTGAAGCATGAGGGGGGTAGGGAAAAATAAATGCTATTATGGCTCTTTTTAGGTCTAGGATATTTCTTCTACCATACATTGTGCTGTGTGGTGCAATTTATAAAAAGTACAGCTTGCTGGAAGCAATATTCTTTCACATTTTGCACCACTACATATAAGCTGTCATTTCACATGGTGTCTTCAAAATGATTATACAGGCTCTGACTCTTTCACTACAGTAATTCGAGATGTTTCTCTTTAGCTTTGGGCTATAATTGTGGATTGAGGCATGCATGACTATATGAAAAAATCAGGCTCTTCCCAATCACATCTGTATGTGTTCTTACAACTGAAAGAGTAACACATTACTGGGAATACAAGAAACTTTTGTCCTATCAGGGTGTTTGACTAGATTTCCACAGGTCCCAGTCAATACATGTGAGTCTGTCACAAGGAGATTAGCTACTGTAGTGACCTTAGATAACAACACAACTCTACTGCCTCCATGATGCTGGGCACTGGCATTTCTTAACAAGTGTCAGCAAGGAGGAAGGAATAATTGTTACAGTTTAGTTCTTTTCATGCTTTCTTACATCTCAAAGCCCAATATGCACATCTAATTCACTTTCATGCAGGCTACTTTATAAAAGCCCTACAGCAGTTTTTACTGATAGTATGACATCATCTCCCCTTTTCTTCTGGAAAGTTCACCCTCTTTCTATCAGGAACTCACTGATAAAACGTTGTGATCCAAACAGTTATTCTGATGTTACATAACTAACAGATATTTCAATCCATGAAAATCCACAAATCATACTTAGACACAAACATCAGTGATTATCATTGCTTCTGCTATTTACTTCTGGTCTTATGTGGTCTTTAGGCTCAGAATCTGTGACCCAAGCAGATGGTTTTAGCCTTTCAGATAAATGTATGGAATAAAATATTTGTTACATTATTAT
>NW_008703029.1:0-1547 GCF_000695815.1 Acanthisitta chloris
AAACCTGGCCATGCAAACCCAATACATCAGTTCTGCTGGCAAAGCTATTGAGAGAACACTTGCAAAAGGAGAGAGCAATACCTGATGACAACATGGTCTTTGGTGAACACCTCTAGGTTCAAAAATGGACATCTCTCTAGGACTTAAGTAAATAATTTTTGTAGTTTCAAGTGTTCTGACCTCACAAAACAGCACAATTATGCTATAAGAACTGTTAAGTACAATGCTTGGCAGCAAAAACCTCTTGTGCTGTGGCAGCACCCAAGGCATGGGAATCATCTCAACAGAAATGGAAAACATTGCCACACTAGTGGGACTGCACTCTAATGAGACAAGGCTTCATGTGCAATTCAGTAGTTAAAGATTGACAATGCAACATGAATATTTAAATCCAAACTCGAAACAGAATGTTACTATCTAGATAAACTCTGTGGCAAGTGAACGATGCTTGTTTCTACTGGATAAACTGATTGCCCTTTGACCCAGGGGTGAGAGGTATGCACAAAACAATTCCAAAGAGATTTTCTGACTTGGACCCTTTCTATCATATCTTGAACTCTTTAACTCATTCAGTTACCATTAATGGAAAGGGATACTTGATTGCTACTATTTGAATATGGACTTGAACAAGCTACCTAGCACTAAAGAAGTCTGTACTCCACTTTTAGGACCTCAGGCCCATTCAGCTTTCAGCTCCCAGAAAGTATTTTCACTCCTAGTGGTAGCAGCAAAACAAATGCCATTGAGGCTAACGAAAAAGGGGAACCATTCCAAAACAAAGTGTAAAAACATTGACTAGCTCTGTAATCCTCTGTGATATTTTGCCCCTTATTTCATTGCTAGCCCATAAAGAATATTACTGATGAGGTAGCTCCTATGGTCTCATTCTCATATATCTTTATGTGTTCCTGTAAAATACACTTACAGTGTATTTCATTTGGGTGCACAACACAAAATGATCCCTTATTTTCCAGAAGAACTGAAAAAAACCCCATAACAAGGCTTGCTTTATAAATGTCTATTGTTTGTTTTCATTCCAAAACAGTGAAGACCTTTTGATCCCTTTTAATTTACCTAGGCTGATAGTTATTTCCACTTTTCAGAAAAAAATGTGCAGCATTTCAGAAATCAGGAAGAGCACTGTGCAACATATTGACTGTAATTTCTCTCTTTAATTGTAGCAATTAAGCCTGCAAAAAATATTTTTATAGCAAATAAAAGGGTCATTTATAGCATTGTCAGAGACATTTATTTTGTTTTTCTACTTTACTGGCAGCCACTACTCACTTCCAGCCTTGTGCTGAACTTTTCATGAAGAATAAGTCACACAAGAATAACAAAATATAAGTGACAATTTTGCTCTATTTAACATCCCATCAATTCTTTCAGGGTAAGCTCTGACAAGCATCCTTGTGTGTGTGGCTTTGTATATAAAAAGGTCTTTTGTCATTTTGCTTTCCTTTGCTGTCATTAAATGCCCAGAAATCTGAGGTGCAAGAGAAACCATTGAGGTCAGCTGCCCTGTTCTTCCCACTGGGATCATTCCT
>NW_008703030.1:0-1582 GCF_000695815.1 Acanthisitta chloris
AGGGAGGAATTCCTGCCCAACATCCAATCTAAATCTAACCTCTGCCAGTTTAATCTTTTAAAATCAGAGAAAGTGACTGAATGAGGAATCCCTTTCATGCAGGATTTCCCCCCTTTATGAGGTGTGTGTTTAGCCTCATGGGAGCACAGTTCAACAGCTCATGCCCATAACTGCAGATAAATGCTTTTTACCAGGAGAGGGTTTATGTTACCACAGCCTGTTCATCAGAGACGTCTCCCTCAACAACAACAAGGACATCCTTGTATTTTACAATCAGCCATAATGCCCAGAACATGTAACAGGTGGAAACAGAAGATGCCCAAGTCCTCACAGTACTCCCCTCCTCGCTGGGGCTCTGCAGAGGTTGGAATGCCACAGAGGTGGGAAAGGCACCACAGCTCTCTCCTTCATCACAACTGTCCTCATCAGACCTGATGCCTCATAAAATATGGATACTGCAGCATTCCTCAGCCTCCACACTGCAGAAGGAAACCTGCCCTGCACCCTCGAGATGCAGCTCAAATGTAAAATATTTAAGCCCATCCAGTGATGCTGGATGAGCTCTGGAGGTGGGACACCAGCAGGGTTGGCAGCTTATGCAAACCCAGAGGTAAGTGGAAGGAGGATGTGTCTGAAGACCTGCAGAGAGCTGGTGCCTCCGGATTCCCATCCTGAGGATTACACCACGACCTTTCTCCTGCTGACATGCAAGAGGTCCTAGAGCCAGGAGGACCAGAACCAGCTGGTCATATGGCAGTCCCTCCAACAGCCTGTTTGGCTTTTCCCTTGGGAGCCACTCCAGCGTGATGTGGGATGGATTCCCCAAGACAGAAGGGAAAGATCAGCATTCTCAGCTCTAACAGGGACCTGCCAGCCAGCATGGGTGACACTACCCTGGGCGCACACAGCAGGGACCAATTCTGGGCTCTCTCATAAACACAAGCAGGCACCTAATTAACGGCAGGTTTTACTGCCCTGTGGGGAAGCAGTTCCACCCACCAAGCTGAGTTGCCTCGCTGAAGTTTCCAGAAGGCACAGCACTGGAAGGCAGCAGCGTGGGCCCCTCCTGGGCGAGCCAACGGGCTCTCCACTGCCCAGGGCAGGTAGAGCTCTGCTTTGGGATGTGATACAGGCTTTAGTAGGTCTGTGCCAACAGAACACACGTACATCACCTGGGTGAGGAGCAGGCTGAGCTGTGCCGTGCTGGCACCGCTTTGAAGCGCTGACCATGGCTCAGCCCTGTCCAATACAACAAGGACAGATTCTGTTCACATTTATGCACAGTAATAGTTCCATTGAGTGCTCCCAGCCTGCAGTGTAATAAATACAGGGTTTATATCAGAAAAAAACTTGCTTATTTCCACAAGCTTGGCTCACCCTGTGATCCTGACTGTACAAGGGAAACCATGAAACAAGAAGCTAATTCTTTAAATCAGTTCAATCCACAATTTAAACAAGAGAGGACCTGTGACAAAGCCACCCCTGAGGGTCTGACACTACAAACTTCTTCCATCCTCAGGTCTTCAGTTCACCTGTGCCTCGAGGATGGGACAAGCCTAAATCTTGGATCTTCTCTCAGCAG
>NW_008703031.1:0-1564 GCF_000695815.1 Acanthisitta chloris
AATTAATGGTAGCACAGCGAGAAAGTCAAGGGAAGACATTCTTCTCCTCTGTTGAGCACTTGTGTGATTGCATCTAGAGTACCAGGCCCAGTTTTGGGCTTTCTGGTACAAGAAACATGTCGACAAACCCACACAGGTTCAGTCAAAAGCCATGGAGATGGTCAGTGGAGTGAGCATAGAAGGACAGCTTAAGATGAGATTATCTAACCTGAGAAAGAGAATACTAAGACTAGATCAAACTGTTGTCTGAAAGTACATGGTCACAGAGGAGAAAAACCCAGAGTCCCCTCAGAGATGTGCAGCAAAAGCTGAGGGGCAATGAACACAAGTTACACCAAGGGCTTTAATATGCTGAAACATGTAGCCCAGACAGAATCTCTATCCTGTGAGATTTTTCAAAACTGAACTGGAGAAGACCTTTAGCCACCTGATCTAACGTTTGAACAGAGGTTGAGCCATATAAAATCTAAGGGTCAACTATAGGCCTGCTTCTGTGACTCCCTCAGATAGATACACCTACAAATATGCTTGTATTAACTAATCCTGGTTTATATCTCATAAGTATAAGTGTTTGCTAGTGAAAATAATAGATGGAAATGACAGAATGTCTATCATCAATTGCTCGTTGCCAGCTATTTATAAAGGCTTATCCCTGTAACATTCATATAGAAACACCCATCTTTCAAAAGGTTTTTCTGGTTTTACATGGCAGGTATAATTTTTGTTTATGTTTAAACTTAAGTTCTGACATGAAATGGCTTTGTCTAAAAAAATTTCATCTTTGTTTTAGAGGTTTATTATGACAAAATGTTCATTTTGTTGAAAAAATAGGTAATTTCAAAATGAAAAATATGCATTTAACTTCTCCAATTTTTTGCTTTTAATAATCTTCCAGAAATGTCATCAGAATGCTAAACTGCAGATCATTTTGTTAATCTGGTGCATATATGAGTGAGAGAACACTACAGTAAAAGGTGTGGTACCCAGACCTTCACATTCAGTCTCTCTCATTACTAACACTTACTCTACTAAACAGTATTTCAATACCAGATGATGATTCCTGTTTTGAGTAAAAGCAACAGAGCTACAATTTTAGAATGGCTTTTTCCCCTTTCGTGCAACTCTGATCTCAATGCTTCATTTATATTCTTTTGCACCATGTATAATACACTGTAACACAATTGGATTTACTGGTGCTAGACAGACGAACTCCTAACCTTTAATGTCAGCTGCATTAGCATATAATTTCATATCTATTTTCTCAGATTTATCATTTCACCTTTTACACTGCACAAAGCTAATGTAACTTCTGCTGATGCCACTGCAGACTGGTTAGGTTATTTTATTTCTAACCTTTGTGAAATGGCAATGTGCTCTTCAGAAGACCTAGAAAACTAAACTGAAATGAATGTGCTCAGTACTTCCCTCTCATTTCTGGTTGTTGGGTTTTTTCCCTTCTTTTACTGTTCTTTTTCACACATCTTTTTCCCTTCTCTACCCCTTAAAAAAATTCCCTTTAGGAACTGTTGGGAAGAGCAAATTAGTTAAAGAGTCAAATCACAAA
>NW_008703032.1:0-1577 GCF_000695815.1 Acanthisitta chloris
AATGTATGCCCTCTAAAGACAAAGCTCTGGAATCATCCAGATGGTGTTTTAGGTCTTTCTTGCATTCAGTTAATGACACTGCCTTTATCTTTTGCTTCCTCAGGCCTCAAGACATCAAGGGAGAGGGACATTTCCTCACAGAGGCAAATCCTGTCATTTAAACGACACTATGAAAACTTGGCAAGCTGAAACTCATGGAGTTTTCCTGGAAAGCTTAGCCATGGATTTCAGTCAGGAGGGAATCAATCAGTGGACCATCATTTGTTAAAGGAGTTAGGCTGAAGTTTGGTTGGCAAATACTCTCCCAGTGTAAGTGCAGGATGTATTCTGTCTGACTTAGTTCAGGTGATAATTTACCATAAGATTATTGTGGCCTGATTAGACTAAACTAAGAATCAATTACAATTCCATCACTAATGATATTCTGCTGCCAAAAGGAAGAGGAAAAGCACTCAGATTTTGTCCGATTTTAGCTTTGTATGCTAACTAAATCTAACCTGAATTTACTGGGGTTTATTTCTAAACAAAGTGTCATCTTCTCACACCTCCCCCGAAGAAATTACAGTATAATAAGAGCAAACATGATGCACCAGATGAATTGCATCTTCAGTTTGCACAGAAAATATTCAGACAAGACAAAGGGTAAAGATTATTTTCACAAGATCTGCTGGAGGTAAGTGGCATCTTTCAGCAATGGAAAACGGATTTCCAGTGTTCAAATTATAGTCCAAATATCCAATATTCAATATCAAACAGACATCACTTGTCTTTCTAGAAGAATATAAAGTTTTCCTTTTCTCCAGGTAGAACACAATTTAAACATTCCAAGATTTGTCACTGTAGTTTTCAGGCATGAGATAAATCAAGATATTTGTACTGAGAAATCTGTCTGTTCCAATACAATCTTACATTAATCATGTAACAAATTAATAATCTCACCATAATTAAACACTCCATAAAGAATATTCAAACATTGGACAAACTAACCCATTAAATTCTAGTTTTTAAATTCCCCAATGTGTTAATTCTCTCTGATATTTTTTCCTCTTCATTTTGCAATATTGAATTTAGCCCTGTCAGGAATGTTTTATCTCTCTGCTTGGTTGCTTCCATGACTTTTGGAAGTGAATTTCACAAACCTCTTCATTTATAACTCGCTGTCTTCCCTGAAGATACAGGGCAGATAATGTCAACAAACAGCTCTCCATGTACTCAGTGAAGTAGAAAGCAAAATTATGTACCTTAAAAATACTCCTATTGGAGCACAAACTTCTGAATGACTACAGAAGGTTAAGTAAACTGAGAGAGACTGTCAGGGCTACAGGGGCTTTGCTTTCAATACCTGTGAGTTGTACTGAAAACACAGCATTGAGACTGACAGACCACAACAACACATTTAAGGTCAGATAATTTCCTTATTTGAGCCTTGCTGAAAAAGCAGAAAGCAGGCAGAAACAACATGAATGAGGATCTGCTGTGCTTTGCATTTTGCCATGAAATCCTATGTCTGGGTAAAAAAAAAAGACAACTAAAGCTGCATTGCAAGATGTCCTTTCCTTTTCCCTTTTCCTTTCCCT
>NW_008703033.1:0-1576 GCF_000695815.1 Acanthisitta chloris
GCTTATTGCTTTCTGGTAGGACGAGAAGAGTAAGGTAACAGCAAAATGGAGAATCCAGTGCAATATTTTCTTTGGCTTTACTTTGAAGAGAAATATTTCTGCTTCCTTTTCAAACAAAACATGAGGACTCTTTCCTCCCTGTCTGAGGTTTGTTTTGCAGTGTTTCAGCTCAGACTGGGACCTGCATGGTGCATTAATAATACAAGTTATTAATAAGAGTTAATAATGGAAGCACAGACACTTTAGGGAATGAAATCATTGCAATTAAAAATAAGGGAAGCCTACATAAGAAAATGCAACCTTACATTGCTTAAGCAGCTTTAATAATAGCCATTGAGTTTTCACTCATTAGGATTGAGTAATCTGTATCAGAGAGATGGTCAAAGAATACATATTCAGAGACAAACTGAAGAATAAAGCAGGGCAATGAATGGAGAATGAGGTCACACCTCTTTCCAAATATGCAAATAGATAAACATCAGAACAATAGATTTTCTTCTGTTCTGTTCACAAAGGTGCAGTTTCCTTATCTGAGATCATTGTGAGGCTAGTAAGTACGCAAGAGGCAGGCCAACAGTTTGAGCAGGCTGGCTTTATTGTAGTAAAACCCTTTGTATATATACACATCCCCACAATATACATGTATGTGCGTATGTAAAACCAACTACACTTATTTTTCCCTCTGCCTGCTGCTCCGTTTATACACAAATATAATTACACAGTTAGAAGAGTGAAAATGGGAAACTAGTAATTTCTTTATCTTAATGGGATGTATTATGCTTGTATGTATATGTTTTAGGATGACATCTGTGTGACATGCATAGCTACTTTTACAGAACTCCAGTCTTCAAGTAGCTTTACACGTGTCATCTTACATGTAGTGATGATAAGCAAGTTCATAATTATTTGCAAATCCAACAGTACCTAGTACAGTCCTAAATGCTCAACAGAAGCATCCATCTGCTGCAGGTATTAACACATCATTTTTTCCCTCTACTGGCTTTGCCTCTTTCACCAGCCCCACAAAGAACAAGTGTACAAGTAGAGAAAAAAATTATACCCTTCTAAACATGCCAGCCCTCTACTGTGGTTTGACAAGGAGGCCCGAAACCATGTTGTTGCATGGGAGCTTTGATGGAAGAATGTATTCCCAGGCTTTTTCTTCAGCTGATAATGCTTCAAAACCTGAACCATGAGCTGGCTCGTTGGAGTTCTTTCTTTCCTTCTCATCTACTCTCCATCACTGTGGTCCTTTCATTCAGAAGAAATCACTTCTTGCAAACTTCATCCAAGCTCACTGCAGTCCAGGGTCTCCTTCCTCTTGGCTTGGAAGGCAAAGCTTAGATACTGAGCCTATATGGAAAGAAAACTCCAGCAACACCACCTAAAGCAATGTGTGTGTTGCTGGTGGTGAAAAAAGGTCTTACAGCCAAGGTCTTTCCTGAGTAACCCTGCCAAGTGGCCAGAACCTTCTGCCCTGAGTAAAGAACATGAAATTGGTGCAAACTTAGCACTTCTCACAACTGAAGCCTAAGGTGTCTTGTTTTTGTTAAAACCTGATGGAATCTGTGTCTCC
>NW_008703034.1:0-1565 GCF_000695815.1 Acanthisitta chloris
CAGTGTGCAGTCACCCACACAGTAAAGCATCCTTTCTTTTGGGGGTCATTGGAAAATTTACTTATTCTGAGTAGCCCAGCTAGCCCAATCTTTCCATTTAAAAGTCCCCCAAAACCCAAAAGCAAACCAGACAGAGCACAAGGATTTTCACACTTTGGTTCACATGATTATTAGTCTGACTGCTCTAAGTTATCAATGACATGGTTAATCTGAGCTCCTTGTGAAAAAAATTATTCAGACAAAACCAGATCTAATTTAACTTTAGCTGTCATTGATTTTCATGCTTTTCTGCTGAAAAGAACAAAATAGAAAATTAGTGTATTTTTACAATGTACATTTAGGACAACTGAGGATAATCATATTTACTTTAAAATTTCTATGCACATATGAAAGAGATGCCAATTTATTGTGACTGGTAAAACAGTAACTGACAGTTTGCAGTATACCAGTGACTATAGGTATTCCCAGCACATGCTTCTTATTGTGCTAGGTCTCACCAGTGCTTTTTTGTGCTGCAGCATGTTGATTTGCCTTCTTCTGATGTTTGATTGCAGATGACCCTTAACTGTTTTCTTGTTATTGTGGACCCAAAACCGTGCAACAGAAGGTTTATTTTAACCTTGTCTGTTCTCTCAAACTAGTTAGTCTTAAAAATTACTCTGCATAACATTATCTGAAATATACATTAGAAACCCTAATCAGAATAGCTGAGCAAGCTGAAATTGTTTAATGCTGTATATCTGACAATCATCTAAAACCTTTTCTTACTACTGCACCAGCAATGGCACAAACTCACCACAAATGGTGCAGGCTTATTGATACATGGATATAAAAGCTGATTTAAAACAATTTCTAAGCATTCTAATTTGAGGAATAATACGAGTATTATAATGTGATATACTGGGTCCTAATTATAAAAGCATTTTATTTTTGTTTATTTGCAGCTAATTTGGTGAATATGGGTAGATAAAACAGGCCTTTCAAATGTAATGTAGCAGCCAATAAAGAATGCTTATTTATTCCAATGTCTAGTAAAGCATGTCAACAAGAAATAAAAAGACTAACTATAACCTTGGTTTATGAGCAAGACTAAGTGTCTGACTCTCTGGCTACTGAGCATCACCTGCTGGGACTTTTTCCACAGTCTGAGGACTCCTGACCTGGCAAAGGAGGGAGTTAGCAGTGTCTGTCACAGCCTGACAGCATGGCAAACTGTCCCTTTGCCTCTGCCTTTATGGGGCCTGTGAATGTCCAGTGGTGATCAGGTGGCAGCATAGTATATACTTAATCTACTGCTCTAATTGTTTTAACTGGGTTAAACCCAAAATAAAACAGAAGAGGGTGGTGAAAGAATGGTTCCTATGCTGGCTGTACAGCAGACATCACAGACACCACTGTCTGAAACATCATGTGTTTATTGGTTGTGCAAGATGTCAGGTTGAATGGGACCAGCACAGTATTGACTATGAAATGGAAATGCCTAAAGCTGGAGTCTAGCTCCACACAGAAGTTTATTTCATGCAGTTTATGTGAATTGCTGAATATTACTACCAAAAAAAAAAAAA
>NW_008703035.1:0-1584 GCF_000695815.1 Acanthisitta chloris
CTGTGCTCCATGCCTGGTGCCCAGCATCCCCCAGTCCCAGGCTGGGACCCACTGGTGGCAACGGAGGAATGTCCTGGCTCACTCACCTCGCCGGGTCCTGGCTTGGTGGGTGAGCCCTGGGAGCCAGAGATGAGGGAGAAGGGGCTCAGGGGGCTGGTGAGGCTGGCAGAGCTCAGAGGGCTGGCAGGGCTGTTGGAGCTGTATGTGCCCGAGGGGCCAAGGGCCACTGTGGAGAAGAGCAGAAATAAGTGTGTGCACCAGAGCCACCACATCTCTGAGCAGAAGCTGCTGTGCCACGCTGGGGTCTGTGCTGGGCAGGGCCAGGGCCAGTCCCCTCTCACCTCTGTGCTTGGCAGTGTCAGTCCCACGGGATGGGTTGTTCTTCCTCAGCCCCTCCATCACATCCTGGATCCTCCAGATCTCCTTCTGGATCTGCCTGTTGAGCATTTCATTCTGTATGGGGAGAACAGGCAGTGGTCAAAGGGGTCCCAGTGCTGCCAGCACCACTGTACCCCAGCCCCGAGCTGAGCTGTGGGACCCAGCTGAGGCAGAAACAGCCTGGAGGGATCTGAGCCATCACACCCAGGGCTCATCCCCTGCCAACAGCCACGGATCCACTGCCCAGGCACCCACCGTGGGGTGTGGGGAGCTGACAGAGCCCCAGCAGCACAGGGGACACTGGGCTGCATCCACTGATGGCACCAAGGTGCCCACAGCTCCTCCACTCTCACCCATGGCCAAAGCAGGACACGAGGGCTGAGTGTGGAGAGAACACTTGTGGGAAGGCAGAGGGACCCACTCACCTGGATGTCCAGGTTGAGCTGCTCCCAGAGGTCATCATGCAGGGTGGACACCTCACTCTCCAGGCTCTCATACTCGGCAGTGCTGTTTGCCAAGGCCTGGGGGAAGGTGAGGGGTTAGGGGAGTCCTTGGCAGGTTTCTCCCCTGGATGGAAACAGCCCTGAACCACCCAGGAGAGCAGGAGGATCCTGCACCCAACACAGCCCCCGAGCTGGGGAGAAGGAGGCAGCAGAGGTGCCCACAGAAGCACTTGATGCCAACAGAACCTGGCATGGCAGGGATGGGACCAGGAGCTGAGATGGCACCTCCAGGGTTAATCTGCTTTGTCCCCAGTGAGGGACTTTGGCCTGTCTGGGTCCCCAGACAACCAAGAGGAATTCCTTCCTTGTTTGCCCTCCAGGAAGGGAGAAAAGGGCCGTGGTGGGTGAGGTGATGCCCCCAAAGCAGGGGGAGCCTGTTACCGTGCTGGCCTGAGACAGCTCCACACGGATGTTGATCAGCTGGTTCTGGAGAGATTCCTTCTTGTGCAGCAGCTTCTCTGGGTAGGCAGGTTGGCTCCCAAACATCTCCAGCTCCTGGTGTGTCCCCATCAGGGCACTCTCCAGGCTCTCCTGGGGGAATGGGAGGGAGACAGAGCTGGGAGAATTTGGCTGGTAAACTGGATGTTAACATGGGGAGTCTGAGGACTGTGGCAGGGCGAGGGCATCTCCCACAGCTCAGAAAGGTCCTGCTGAGCTGTCCCCAAGAGAGCAGGGCATTTGCCCAGAGAAGCTGTGGTTGCCC
>NW_008703036.1:0-1587 GCF_000695815.1 Acanthisitta chloris
CAACCCTGTATTCAGCACAAATCCAAACCAGCCCCAGACTAGCCATTGTGAAGCAAGTTAGCTTTGTTCCAGCCAAAACCAGCACATCATATCAGCCTGCCTGGAAAAATGAAGACAAGACTCATGGCCTTTTGGACCACCAATCTCTGGCGCAGTTCTACACAGATCCTGGTGACTGTATGCCTGTACACTCAGTGCACAGCTGTAAACTGACTCTGGAGAGATGATTTAGGGACAGCACTGTGCTGTGTTGCAGTTCACCTGGGCTAGTCCTCACATCTCCCAGCTATGGCCATACAGATGTCTAAATGACATGTAGCTGGCACTGCACTTACATGGCTAACCTGCTGGAGACATGATAGAGGTAAGTAACCAAAACTAGAGTTGTGTTTTCAAGCAAAATGCTGATGTTTCAGTTTTTGTAAAAGTTCTTTCTTCAGGAGAGTAAATAGACTATATAATGTAATTTATTTAATGAAGATCTGTCAAATAATGCTATGAAATTTTACTTATGTGCAAAACTTGGTTCATATTAAATTAATACTTCCTCTGATCATTTAGCTGCCAGAGTTCCTTGTCCCAGAATCACTACTTTTTGCCATTTTCCATTTCAATGGTAGTTATGTTAATACTCAGAAAGATATTTTAAGCTTCAAGATACTAAATTAAGACACACAGGAATTTAATAATAAATAATCTAGTCAACTTAGCTAAAATAGCTAATGCCTAATGATGTCTTATCTAAAGAAAAGCATCCTTTTTCTTTTTTTAATGGCAGCAAGATACATAAAAGTGCTGCAAGCCCTGGGTGGAGAAGATGTGGAAGACACAAGTTTGAAACAAGATTGACAGGGACAGTGATTTGGACTCTGTTATAGAGATATATTCCATTTAGTGTAGAATTTTTGCCTCAGTAATAAAACTTCAATAAAGTTCCAAGCATGCCTTTAATCAGACAGGTAGCTGTGGTAGCTGGGTGAAAGATACATGTATATGAAGTGTAATAGTCACAGGCTTTTCTAGTTTCTTGAAGAGCTACTTAAATTAATGCATAGAACTGAGCACTTTAGGTAATTGCTTTTAGCACATGCCACTTCTCTAAATCCTACCTCTTGAGCCCAGGATATCAGGCATCATTCCCCCTTTCATTTATGTTGGCATAAATATGAGAGAATTGCAATGTAGATGAGTAGACTGCTGCCTTCCCTAGACTTCATCCTTATGTTTTATTGTATAGCACTGCAAAACACACAGCAACCATTTTTTTCACTGTCAATAAACAGATCATATACATATACATATACTGTCATATACAGTGATGTGCCATTTATTACAGTTCAATAGGTTTCATCTAAGAGCTTCTGTATGCAGACTGCTTATATGCATTGAAGAATTCTGATTTACATGGCTAACAGGTATTCATTAGCTGTACTGTGTTTTGCTGTAAAACTTTATAGAGATAGACCATAGGTGAGTTACATGGGCTAAAGGTTGTGCAACATTCTGCTGTGACCTAAATCTCATTCCTGAAAAAAGAAAAGTGTATTTTTACTCATAAAAAAATGAATTAGAAAGAAATAAAATAAA